>NW_017534453.1:115750-122479 GCF_001853355.1 Bactrocera latifrons
TGAAGAGCCGGCGTTACGTGTTTYCGAGAAAATATCTGCGGAAGATTTATGGTCATGGGTCATGTGATCCGAATGGACGAAAACATAACAGCTCTAAAAGTATTTGACGGGAAGTAGAGGGAGAGAAAGACCTCCACTCATGTGGTGAAGGATCTGGGTTATTGATTTCACTTGGAATCTCCAATTGGTGGCAAAACGTGAAAAAGAAGGACGACTGTCGCGGTGTTGTAAAATAATAAAGAAGAAGAATACTATCTTTTATAGAGAGCATTGGATCTTCCAGTAAGATTATGTTCTAGCATACAAGGAGAAAACCACCAAGCAGTGCCTTAAAAGCAAATTTCCTATTTTCATAGCTGTAGATGGTTGGCTGCCTGGAAGTCCAAATTTGGACTACAGTCTGTGGTCAGGGTTGGAGAACATGGCCTGTTGAGTATCATTTGTAGAATCTTACACAATCTTTAGTTCGAGTAATACCGTCAATGCCAATTAAAATCGGGCTGCCATTGATCAATGGCCGTTGTACCGTTTAAAAGCTAAGTGTGAAAGCAAACACTGACCATTTTGAATAAAATATAATCAATATTACTATTCAAAAAAATATTATAGTTTATTTTTTACAACGGCCTGCACTTGTAACAGAACTTTTGGCAGCAATAAAGCGTTACCAAAAATTGGTTTTATCACAGCAATTAATTTATTAAATTAGAAGAACTTGGTATAAGACGCTATCTAAAAATTATATATGTGTGTATATTCACTTTCGCATTTGATGCATATTGTACATACATATATTTTACTTCTTTGTCCATGTGTATAAATGCAGGTGGCAAACACTGCCTTAGCCATTTTATTCGGTTTGCCGGYGAAGCATTATTATCAGCACGAAATTTGATTATTTATGACGCGATAAATAATTCAGTGACGGGGTGTATAATTTACACCATGGGGCACACCGAATCATGAATTTGTCATCATCAYCTAACAGTRCTTCGGCAAACATACACACATATAGTATGTTCACGGGTTAGAAATGCAGTTTGGACAAGTAAAAATATGTAGTAACTGCAGCAAAGTGTCTAAAAATTATAATAAACCGTTAGACGTGTTACATCCTGCTGGCTGTGGGTGTTGTGTGAATTAGTTGAATAACGGTATTTATGCAAAATTGGCCTTCAGTTATTCAGGCTAACTTCACATACATACATACATCTAACATATAATAATCATAATTTACAATAACAACGCGCTGCAGTTTAGCTTTGGTTTGGTAGGTAAAATGAAATAAATTTTGTAAGTGGCACATGG
The DNA here is from genome assembly GCF_001853355.1 of Bactrocera latifrons. Lineage (NCBI taxonomy): Eukaryota > Metazoa > Arthropoda > Insecta > Diptera > Tephritidae > Bactrocera > Bactrocera latifrons. The sequence continues at coordinate 117,059 of NW_017534453.1, forward strand.
TTGAAACTAATTGCATTATAACCCGTTTTAGGAATTTTGTATCACTTAAGAATTTTTTTCCTTTTTATTTGAGATAAAATTTTCTCAGTATTCCTATGAATATCCTCCGATCTCGCATCTTCAGCTATCCAGGGTAACAGTAATAGRGAAATGGGACATATAACAGTCTGTCTGAAATTAAATTTCCGGTAAAGTGCAAATATACATTGCCGGAAGCGATGTTTGACTCTCTTSTTATAGGCGTAGTGTCATGGGAACCAAATCGCGAGTGCGACGACTGTTTGTTTGACTTTTTTTGATATTTGAGGTCAAAAATATCAATATAATCTTATAGAAGATTGTACCTGCTCAATTAAGCTTTTGCAGGTCGAATTATTTTATCCAACAGCAGATTGAAGAAGTGGCACGATATGAAGTCGCCTTGTTTGAAACTTCGTCTGGTCTCGAACGGCTCGAACGTCAAATTTCCCGAACTCGCTTTACATAAAATTTTTTTTATGTCTAATTAGTACAGATGTTTAGAAAACGAAATATATTCATTGTATTATTTTTGCAAATATGACAGTTTTCAAACCAATAAACCAATGAAACTAAGTGTTATACCTATGGCTGGGATTGAGTATATGAGACGAAGATTGATTWTGTTAAGACCAAGTATAATAAGTAGGGGGATTTCTGTATATTCTTGTACAGAATGCACCAGAGAAAGCCCTGCTCCAGTCTTTCTAGTTCTTCGTTTGTAATTGACAATGGTTTGAGGATATAACATCGCTCAAAAGCCGTTCCATGGATTCGCTTAACTAAACATTGGTCGATTGATTTCCAGAGAAACAACTCRGAATGTACTTCCTATAGGGAATTTGTTATACTCAAATAGGAAACTTTATTATGCGTTGGTAAGAGGATTCATGTCGCAGATAAAGCGCCTGGTCACCAGGATCACACGTAAGTACAGTCCGTTGTAAAGCCGGATAAAAACACCTCCTCTATCACAAATCTGATTTCTTTATTTATATTTCAACATTTTAACCTGCGTATCTAAAGGTGTGAGACCAGAGTTTTTTTAGTCTTGATCTGTTAAATACCAACATTCGCCAATAAGCTGTTGAGATGAAACTATTTCATTGTTCACTATCTCGGCCGAAGCCTTAAGTCAGCGAGCTTAAGAATAGTATAGGAGGCTGAGCTCCAGAGCAGTAAATCTACACCACGTCAGTTGGAAAGGCTAATGGATTTTTCGCTACAGTGCACTCCTCCACCACGAAATGTCTTCATAATGTTACAAATGACAAAAAGCGAAGATGTTTATTTTATGTTGTTGTATCGAGCAGAAGGTCTTAATCCTCCTGCACTGTTAAGTAGAGACTTTAACTACACAAAGCATCCATTCTATCAGCCTTTTTATGGTTTAATCAAAAATCCTTGAATCTCAACCCACACATAGATTAATAAACCCCCACGAAATCTGATATAAAACAGTGCGATTTTATGCAGCGCGCATTCGAACGTGCAATTTATACGACTGAAGCTCTAGCTCTGCTGTTTCATTTCTTCTATTTAAATTTTTTTTTATTTTTAATTTTTAAGAATTGTTGCATCCTTGGAATTCAATTCACTCACGCTGTGCAGTCAAATCCAAGCTCCGTCCGCTGCCACTGCCGCTGTAGCTGTGAGCGCCAAGAAATTTAATCGTGTGCATGCTGGAACACACAAATAGCTGTCGACGCACTCGAAAAATCTCGTATCTGGTATGACATAAAATATGGTAAGCAGTATAAATGATCGGACCGACCGCTACGTGCGGGCAGCMGTAGTCGCAGTGGCAGCATAAAAGGTCGCTCGCTTGCTGCACATTGTTCACTGTTCACTGCCAATATTGCAACACCTCCAGCTGTGCGGCTGTGGTGCGAAATAATACCCGCACACACAGAAAAAGAAAACAAAAAGAACGTAGAAGAATGCAATTTCACCGTTGTCGCAGCCTACATAGTGCTGTCAGCAAGGCAACTTTGGCTTCTGTCGAAGATTTATAGCGATTACGGAACACTTGGCAAGGTCCCATTGTGCCTATGCGGGCTTGTTATATGTATGCAAGAATGTGGGTGCATATTTTACACGCCTGCGCTCCAGAGCTAGCTTTAAAAAGGCATTAACTCGCAACTAGTGCATTTCGAGCTATGGCGCCTATGGATAACACAAGAAAATATTTTTTTTTTGTTTTGCTTTTGCTATAAACCTTTTCTTAATTCAATTCATGGAATTCAATTTTTATTGTTTTAATTTTTAATACATTCACAGTTATGTATGTATTAACAAAAAATACTTAAACATATTTTTTGAAAGTTTAATACAAAAGTTGTTTTTTTTTTATCAAAAAATAAAATCCTTATTTCATAAAAAAATCACACAAAAAATTATTGTAAAATGTCTGTTAAACGCTTAACGATGAGTCAGTGATTAGTGCAGCACTTTTATCAGTTTCAGGCAATGAAGTTTCTGGTACGCCAAATGTCCACGTCAGTTTGCAAACATTTGCGAAAATCATAATCACATAAGCCGAGGCTGTATAACGGATTAGTAGCCTTGAAGAAATGTAAACCACGCCCAATCTTTATAATATAACCGTTGCTGAGGCTAAAAGTAATCGGAATGCGATTAGTTTTGTTATAGATGTATTACAACGGTAACTTACACAATTTTACGGTCATGCAAAGTGTCTTCGAATTTTATGCTTAAAGTTACATTACGTTTTGCCATATCCGCTCTAATCTGCTCTAGCACGTTACTTTGGTTCTCCGGTGCTTTGGTATCAGTCTTTGTGACCACTCTCACATACTTGAGGTGGCGACAGTTTTTTACCAACAACTCTAAGAATGTTACAAGATTCTGAAACTGCATGAATATTTAGTTGTTGTGCGCGAGTGCTTATTATTTTCATTGCTATACACACATACTTGATACTTCTCGTACAGATATGGCTCCTCAAGTAGGACCTCTTTTACGTCCGCATTGAGGTACTGCCCGAACAGCGAGTGATAACTGTTGCCGGTAGAATTGTCATCTATTGCTTTATTGCTGACCAATTCGCCACGTATGACATGCTTCTGTACGCGGTCCTTAATTTGTTCAGCGCGGTCTATGTACTCCTTAATGCGTTCATAAAACACTTTCTTCTTGGTCACATCCGATTCGTCTGTTCAAGAGCAATAACAAAGATATGCAAACACATATGTAGAATGAAATGATTTTGTCCAGAACATTTGCTGAAATGCTTGCGCATGTTATTCCTTACCCCCAACCAGATCCATAAGTATTTGTATGCCATCTTGATAGAGATGTTGTGCCTCCAAAATTCGTCCGGCTTGATCACATTGCACTGCACGCATTAATATATCTTTGGCATTCATTTTTCCCACAAACATACGTCACAATCAATTTTATTAACCAAAGTTTCTTAATTTTTTTATCGCAAAATGGCGCTTTTACTTTGTATATGGCCGCCTTAAGGCACAACCAAACTAGTAACACTTATGATTTAAGACTACAACGAAACAAAAAAAAAAAAAAACAACCACACACTAAAAATTTGTTAAAATAAAACTAAACGCTTTAATAAACTATTAAAACAAACACAAAAAGATTTCGATACAATACTGACAAATGAATTTTTTTCCACTTCTTACTTTTTGATGACAAAGTTTTGTTTTCCTCAAAAGAAAATATTGTCAAAATTGACATTTGCAATAAACAAACAAAGGACGCTGACAGCTGTTGACTGTATACGCAAGCGTTGCCACATGAAAAGCAAGTTCTTTGGAACATAAACTTAACTTGGTTAAGAAGATATAATACTTTTAGACTAATAAATATGCTGGTTATAATTAAATTATTGCAAACAGAGTTGTTGCGTTTTTGGAASTAAAAATATAAAAAATAAAAACAATATGAACTAGTACTACAATCGAATAAATCAATTGCAATGAAATCACTCGAAGTGAATTTCAAATTACTTGAATTGTTAATATGGCAGTACCATAAGAATAGCTGGCATACTTTTAGGCTTGGCGGAATTAATTCAAATTAATAATTAGTACATTAATAATTTAGGTAAAGATTAAGTGAGTACATATCAAATTTTATTACTCAATTAATAAAATTATATCTTCAATTATAAATATGTAAATAATGGGTTGAAATTATTTGAATACTTAATTTATACCATTTTTGACAAATTGATGAACAGTGGTCTCAAACGTAAATATTAAAATAAAGTGCTGCGTTGTTGTTGTATCGTTAGAAACATCTTTAAAGTAATTAAGAGGATTKCTACTGAGTTGACAGCCATTGACCGGGCAAAACTTCGGGTCCGTTGTCGTTGTTATGTTAGAATGGTGCCGAGTTAACCGTCCTTGGCCGGATAAAAATTCGGTTACGTGGAAACGACTGTCGTGGGAACGGAATTAGTCGTCTGAAACTCATGCTTTAATTAAGTTCTGAATAGGGTCTATTCAGTTTGCTTCGACCTTTATAAAGGGTATTCCACTTCGAGGTTCCCCACTTTTTTTTAAAGAAAAAACGCAGACACTTCAAATTTAATGCAGAATGTTTTTATCATTTGAASATTATCTCTTTCAAATATCGGTCGCGGCTACGCCTCAGATGGTCTGTCYGTTGAGTCCAATTTTCGATAACTCGTTCGAGCAAACRTAGCGGCGGGGTCCGATGGATTGCCGGCCGAGCTACGACAACAGCAAACACGGCGGCGAAGAACTGATAAGTAKCATGCATCAGCTTCTTTGTAAAATTTGGTCTGATGAAAGCATGCCCATAGATTGGAATTTAAGTATGCTCTGCCCAATCCACAAAAAGGGAAACCCACAATCTGTGCCAACTACCGTGGGATAGGTCCCCTCAACATCGCATATAATGTTTTATCGAGCGTATTGTGTGAAAGATTAAAGTCCATCGACATCAAACTGAATGGAYCTTCTCAGTTTGTTTCTWTAGRCCTGGAAAATCAAYAACTGACCGGATATTCACCATGCGCTAAGTCTTGGAAAAGAGAGGAATTAATCGAACAGATATCATTGGCCTCAACATACGCGCCGCAAGTTCTGTTTTGTCCAAATGGAAAAGGAAGCGAAGCAAATGAGTCTGGTAGTGAACGAGAGCAAAACGAAATATCTCCTGCCATCAAATTAACAGTCGTTGCACGCGCGACTAAGCTCCAASGTCACTGTTGACGATCAGATCGAAGTTGTAGATAATTTCTTCTGTCTTGGAACCAGTAATAAAACGAACAATAATGTCAGTCTCGAAATCCAACGCAGAATATCTCTTTCCAACTGGTGCTACTTCGGACTGTCATTTGATAAGTTAAGTCCTTTCTCGACGAAAAAAGATCAAACTCTACAAGTTACT
>NW_017534453.1:122569-155187 GCF_001853355.1 Bactrocera latifrons
ATAAGCCAATAAAAAAGAAGATCTATCCTGGACTATTTCTGACAGTTCAAGGAAAAGATTTTATTTTCATAAATTTTTCAGCCAATCTTGATAATTTCCGATCGAAAAYAAAAGTTTTTTAAGTATTTGTGGCCAAAGCTATATACAGGAAATCGGAAAAGTCAACAAACTTCCAATGATGGCGCGGTGATTGTCCAAGGTTATCTTCTCTGACTTTCTTTGCTCTATGGTCCACAGCTATAGAACATTCGTTCGCACATCCTAGATGTTATACTAACTTTGTGCCTGGAATATAAAATTAGAATTTCATAAAGATTGAAAAAGATATATGACATTTGTTAGACTAACGCGAAGCTACAGTTAATTTCTTCTTCAGAATACTTTCTTCATGTTTCCAACAGTTTCGAAGTTTGTAAACCCTTATCAGTTCAACCATTGCATGGGAGACTCTACTGCAATTTASTGTATTATATATTATTTTTTCTAGTAAAAATTGCAAAACCTCAAACTAAATGTAAGATAACGCTCTAAAATTTCACTAAAAATGCACTKAACATAGCGAATTTACGAAAATACGAGACCTTGAAACCGCAATTTTTTATTTTTGGAAACCCACAAACATTTTTGCATATCCGAAATTTGCATATAAATGCGTTTACTTTCACACGGTCAGCGCAGTTTTAAACTAGATTTTATAATCGAAAGTGCAACGATTCGCATAAAAGAGTACAGTCTTTCCGAACTCGTTTGCTAAGCTTCCGCCAGTCCACGCAGTATGGGCGACAAGTATAATCTCCTACTACTCTTCGATCGTCCGCACGAACCCGTGTTTATGGAAAAAGGKCGAGGAGTAGTGTTTGATGTGCCCAAGAAATTTCTCACCGATCGTTACCGAGTTATGGACAACGAAGTGTTGGAGCGATTTAGCGAAAGAGCTGAAAGCCTTGTAAATGTACGAGATATTTCCATGCCCGATCTGAGTTTACCATCGAAGTTGTCGCGTAAGGCACATTTTTCACTCTGCGTGCCGGCACATCGTATAATGGCGGCGCGTCTGATTGATACGTTCATGAGCGCGCCCACAGTCGATGAACTGCAGAGTGTTGCGGTTTATGCACACGATCGTCTYAATCCATATCTCTTCAATTATGCGCTGAGCGTGGCTATACTGCACCGCAAAGACACTAAAGGCATGGGTGTGCCTTCTTTAATACAGAGTTTCCCCAACAAGTTTGTCGATCGGCAAATTTTTCGATATTTACGCGAGGAATGCACAATCGTACCCGAAGGATCGCGCATGGCAATTCTAATACCACACGATTATACAGCATCGGAAGACGAACCAGAGCATCGTTTGTGGTATTTTCGCGAGGATTTTGGTGTGAACTTATATCATTGGCACCGGTATTTGGTGTATCCATTCGAGGCGAGCGAAAGCAGTCTTGTTTATAAGTCGCGTCGCGGAGAGCTCTTCTACTATATGTATCAACAGATCTTAGCCAGATACAATGTAGAGCGCTTGGGTAATGATTTGAAACGCGTGGAACCCTTAATAGATTTACGTCAATATATTAAGGAAGGCTACTTTCCCAAAATGGAGTCGGCACCACGTTTTGACAATACCAAACTTTCGGATGTGCGTCGCCATCAAGACCAACTAATTATGGATATTGAAGATTTGGAACAATGGAGCGAACGCATAAAAGAAGCTATCACAAATGGTTTTGTTTTAGATGTAAGTTTTCGTGAACTTCCAAGCTCTCAGCTCATAACTCTATAAATTTACAAATAACTTTTTTAATATTCACAGGAGARCGAAAAGCACATACCCCTCAATATYGATGTGCTCGGCAATATAATTGAGTCGTCCATGGCTTCGCCRAATCGCAACCTTTATGGTGATCTTCATAATATGGGACATCTATTCATCGCCTACGCTCACGATCCGTCACATCGTCATTTGGAGTCGTTTGGTGTTGTGGGTGATCTTGCTACAGCAATGCGCGATCCCGCCTTCTATAGATGGCATGCCTATCTCGATAGTATTTTTCAGCAACACAAAGCTCAACTGCCACCCTACACCAATGCGGAGCTGCGCCACGATGGCTTCTCCTTAACATCTGTGCAAGTCACAGCTGAAGATGTGCACGAACCCAATGTTTTGCAAACTTTTTGGCAGGAATCCGATATTGATCTATCACCTGGTATGGATTACGCGCCTCGTGGWAGTATTTTTGCGCGCTTCAAGCATCTACAACATGCGCCCTTCACGYATACAATCAAGGTAGTTAATGAGAGCGCCACAAAACGCTTTGGCCTGGTACGCATATTCCTCGGTCCCAAGTTCAATGAGCAAGATCAGACTATGACTTTCAATGAACAACGCTTGTTGATGATCGAATTGGATAAATTTGTGATAGCACGTGAGTAAATTTGTAGACGTAGAGAAATATGTATATACGTACAGCTTTAAACTTTTCCAGTACAACCCGGTGAAAATGTTATACGTCGTCGCTCCACTGAATCAAGCCTTACGATACCAATTGAGCGCACATTTCGAGAACTGACAGTGACTTGTGTGACTAACGAAACTAAGCAAAAAGCTTGTGGCTGGCCGCATCATATGCTCTTACCGAAGGGTTCAACCAACGGTTTGCAGTGTGAGCTCGTCGTTATGTTAACAAATTACGAGCAGGAGAGCGTAAGTGTCGTCGGTCAAATTAGCACTCGAGATCTCATGAATTTAATATATATAATTTTTTAGGGTGACAAAGAGCCCATCAGTGATGCTAACTCCTGTAGTAACCATCATCTCTTGCAACACGATCATCGTGCCTTGGGATTTCCATTCGATCGCCAGTCTCGTCTGGGTGCCGAACGCCTTGCTGACTTTCTCACTCCGAATATGATTGTTGCTGATGTCGTCATACGTCACGAAAATCGCACGGAACACTGTTGTTGAGTCGAGTTCCCTTATTAACACGTTATATATTTTCGTACAATATATATATTTAAGAAAATGCTTATTGTCTGTTTAATGTTCTGATCTGGAAAATCATATTGTGAAGTGATAGTTGGCAGATGGTATTTTTGTGTCGAAGGTTTTGTCGAAAATGTGGTCTTGAGGCTTCTACCCAAACATCAGATARTATTTTAGAGCAAAGAATTGCCTAACTCAATTTTCGGATTCTAAAAATTACGATGGAATCTCGTTGGTTGGACTTTATTTTATAAGAACGCGTCAGGTATGCTCTCGAATAATTTGAACGAAGTACTAACAGCTGCAAAGCAAAACTTGCCCATCTTATTTTATCGATCTAGGAGGCTTATGCTGTCAATTTTAAAGCACAATGATGACAAGAAATATTTGGGAAAACTCCTCAACTATGTCGGTGCTTAGCTTATAAGTCTTTGATCCTACGTTCAGATAAAGTTCAACACGATTTAACAAGGGATGAAGTGTTATGAGAGTCAAAAAAGTAGACTTCGATGGTTAGGACAGAATATATTCGAAAGGTCCGTCATTTGATTCCTTTATTATACTAACTACTAGATGATTGTCACCGATATCGACACCCCTTTATAAGCACTGAATATCCAAGCTTCTTTTTCTAATCGATACTTTCTTGAACGTTTTGAGTAGKYTACGGATCACTGATGAGTTTTAAGAGAAATTTAATTTTCATGTTGAAAATATTCGCAAAATATTGAAATTTTTGAAGGACGGTCGGAATTAGAAAAAATTTCTGTAATTTTTGATAAGGTTTTGGAGAGTTTTTAAAGCATGGTCTTCAAATGGTCAGTCGCGCACCGAATGTACTCGACTGAACYTTAAATACTGCGACAAAAATTCATCTAGATCCCCTCAACTGTAAAAAGCCTGTGGACATATTGAAACCTGAACAAACCTTGCCCGCTACTCTCAAAATGTTAAAATTTTCGAAGGACGATCGGTGGTTTCAATGCATGGTTTTCAAATGGTCAGTCGCGCATCGAAAGTACTCGACCAGTATCAATTTAGACTCTCTCAAACTGACTAAAATGCCCGCAGACATATCGAACCTATAAAAACCCAAAAGGAAATGAAATCTACATAGGCACATCAGAAGGAAGACTGCACTGCTGTAGCGCCCTTTCAACTTACAGCTGTTTTAAAAAATACGAAAAAACCAATCGAAATAGCGTGTGAAGCCGCCAAATAAAGAAGGAAAAACAAACTCCTGTTCACTAAATTTACATAATCGATGGCAGGCCTTGAACTACGCCTGCAAGCGAGGCTACAATGTGAAACTCTTCTTGTCGGACAGGGAACAATTCAATTATCCGCATGCTGTATTCCAATACGCCAGCAATAATCGTATAACCGTAAACGCTTAGCAATAACAGGGTGCCAGTGTGTCACTTTAAAGGGATTAGTGATGTTCAATTTCGGTTTATGCATTGGCAAACTCAATTTGTAGCATCACACTTTCGACCAAAATAGCAAAAGGAAAGGGGAAAATAGTAAAGACCAAGCGATTGCCAGCGCGTAGAKTTAAAAAGGGCGGTGGACCGGCAGGTTCTGGCCGGATTTTGGCTTTGAAATAGTGTGTGTCTCTGGGTAGATAACTTAATATGTTAATAAAATTGAAAGGATTTCAAATACATATAACAATTTAAAGATGATGATTGCTTATATGCCGTCACTCAATTGATTAGCTGAATTGGAGAGGTGTGAGTATTGTGGGTGTATTGGTATAACTACAATCCGAGTCGAATTGAAATGACTTAATTTTCCAAGTAGGCGGTATGACACTCGTACCTTCAGCTTTTACTTGGACTGTTTGATAATATTATGTTTGGAGTTGCATAAATTGCTTAAAGTTGCTTTGGTATGAATATTTGGGAGATATTAAGGGTATTATACGATATGTGGACAACTTAATGTCCAAAGAATTATAGTAGAAAATTTGATTGCATGCAATATTGGAAGGCATTTGGYTAATTTTGGTTATCTTATTGTTGGMATTTGTAGTTTTTGGTGCAACAAWAAATTGTGYATCAATTTRGGGTAGTCACATAAACGTACTGAGGTTCGATATATGAAAACTGGGTTTCATTCGCACAGCTTAGGTTTAGTAGGAGGAAAATATCAGTCTAAAGAAGAGAGTTTTGAAAGTTTTTAMAAATACGTCGTCGAAATGGTCTTGAACCTTTTATATCCGTTTAAAGTCTGTAAACTCTACCGCTAGGTGGAAAACATCGTCATCTTGAAATCTATAGAATTTAGCATACAGGTACGCGCGGAAGCCATGTTATTAAATCTCGAAACTAAACCTTTTTAATTAATTTTTTGTTGACGTCAAACCACACATACAGAGTTATACAGCGATGCCATTGAAGAACGATTTCAACTAAACCTGAATTTTTTTAAATAGAGAGTGTAAAGGACTGAATATTAACGGACTTTACACACTGGCCATCCTGAACCAGTTAAACATAAGAATATCAGACTATATTCGCTMACGGTAAGATTTTAATAGCCACTTCCGTTTTAGGATACCCTCTAGACGTAAATAGAGAAGATATATAGTAGAAGAAGATGATGCAGCCTCTATTTATGGGTACAAAATGGACTGTAGAGTATCTGCAGGTATATACTTCGATGATTTCGAAATCTCGCTCTCTAACCGAGTACCAAACTCAGCCAGCATRTTCCAAACGGAATTACTAGGTATAGAGAGAGAGCTTGTGGGACTCTATTGAATAATTATGGAGCAAGCAACCATATACACCATAAGCCAAGCAGCACTGCTGGCCTTGAATCTTTAGACACAGTATACTTGGAACACATCAGGCACTAAACCTTGAATGGCTGCCTACAAAGACCATAGCTGGCAGAAGTCCGACGCTAGTTCATCAAAATGGCCCATGCACCGCTAATTGAGCCCCAAGTGACAGAACTGCTACTTTCTTTATGATAGGTTAGGTTAGGTAAGATGTACTAATATATGCAGTTGTTTTCGAACTTATAAATTCGAATTCGAGTTCGAACTTATAAATTAGCAAAACGCTTAGGAGCCAATACAAATTTGCACAGTTTTAAACTCCCTATCTACCTTACACATGGTCCTGATAATTTAGGCTTTAGACAGAAGAGTCTCGTCTGAGAGTCTTATAGGACTTTAAACAAGCCGTATTTAYAGTTATTACGTCTATTTCTATCTTAAAACTTATGTAGCAATATGATTTGGTCAGTTCAGTCGAGATCGATATCAGCCTAAAATGTCTTACTATTTTTTGCCTACAGTAGTATAAAGAAATTCCACAATTTTGGTTGGCATAGCCCCGAAATTCGAAAAACAATTGTCGAACTCAACGATTTTCATTATCGGAACAGAATCGACGAAACCAAAATTGGGTTCGACTGGATATTAGCGAATCATGACTATAAACACCATTCACATTTTCAGCCGATCATCAATACTTATTTTGTTTCCTTCAATGTAGTCCCCAGCATATGTAACACACTTATGCCAACKATTTTTCTAATCTTCGGAACACTTTTYATAAGYACTTTTTGGAATKKCCTTAAGCTCCCGCAGTGAATTTTGTTTCATCTCTCCGATAKATAGAAAACGGGATACACAGAGCGACAATTTCAGTGTGGGAAACAAGAAAAAATCACAAGGAACCAAATTTCGTGAATACAGTCGTTGATCGATGGTAAATTCGGTCACATTCGCACCTCCATGCGATGGTGCCATATTATCGTGTGAAATCCACGAATTGTTCTTCCAAAATTCTGRCCGTCTTCGACGGATGTTCTCACACAAACGCCTCAATATGCCCAAATAAAATTCCTTATTGACCGTGTGTCTCTCCGGAGCAAATCCATGATGCGTCAWAGCAACCAATATCGAAAAAAGTAATGAGCGTCACCTTGATTTTTGAGCGGCTTCGCGTGTTTTTTTTTTTTGGTTTAAGCACGTTTTTCCTCTCCATTCCGATGATTGATGACTTGCTTGCATGTCAAACTCATAAACCCATGTCTTAATGGCAATCATAATGTTCTCCATGTATGTGATTTACGCTTCGCACAATCATATACATATGTCCAAAGAAACTTGTTGATGGTACTATTTTTGAAAACATGTCTGCTTTATCGGAACGAGTCGACCAAAAACAAGTAATATCCGTCAAGATCATTTGAATGAACTCGCGCGAGTTGTCGAGCTCTCTTGCCATCTCTGGTAACACTGTCTGGCGATTTTCAAGTACCATAGCCTTCACTTTTTGAATATTTTCCTCAGTTGCAGAGGTCGAAGGTCGTCATGAACGAGGCATATCTTCAACGATCGCTCGACCGTCATTGAAGGCTTTGTACCTCTCGTAATTATACTTTCCTTTTACTTTTTTGTCACAATGTCTATATAGACTTTATAGGATCACCGAAGTTTCCTTTTGGTGTTACAATCTACGTGGAAAATTTAATATACTCCGTACAGGGTGTTAAAAATACAAACACTCTTCAAATGGTCAAACGATTGACAGATATATTGCCGTCGCTCATCCTTACACTTAAAAATATATATGCGCATKTGTGAGTGTGCATAGGATAAAAAACATTTTCTACGCAAAGAATTTTATTATTATTTTATTTTTTTTTTCATTGCTAACGGCATTATTTTTTTTAAGTCCTTGCTACTTTTTCATGTTTGGTAAACAAGCGACGCCACTTGTAATCGATACACTGGCCTAYAGAATTACAGAATTACATGTGTGTGAGTGCAGTATGTGTGCGTATATAAGCTCATGTGTGTTAGAAAAAAAAAAACAAAAAAAGAATACAGTTGTTATTGCCCTTTTCACCGAATTTATTTAATGTATTTATCGGCTTAGTACTTGATATATAGACCCAGCAATATTTTTTATTATTGCCTACACTTGTCACTACGTAGACATTAGGGCGGGCAAGTCGCCTTTCTTCAAGCGATTGTAAATAGTCCCAGTTGCATTGAATGGCAGAGGCCAAACACACACACTTATTTACTATACAAACATCCTTACATACATATATATGTATACGTACATAAATACACTCACACGTACAAAACACATTTATAGATGAAAAAGTATTATTGTATGTACATATGTATGACACACTCAAGCGGGCTTTTGGGTGAGAAATGTAATGCTGTGACGATGCTCTTGGGAGTTATATACAAKGTGTGGGTGTGTGTATGTGTTTCTTTATAAGTGGTTATCTAATAAAAAAAGACGGCAAAAGAAACTTAATTGCAATTTTGTTATTTGTCAAGCGCTTACGATTTAATACGCACACAMACACATACACGTATACATTTGTGCTTGTGTRTTTCTCCAGCCTTGGCTTTTTGATGCTTTCTAAGGGCATTGATTGCAGGAATAACTGTTTTCTTYGCCTATTTACTTTTCGAAATTCGATATTTTGGCACAAATAAGTCGGTATTTTTTGCAAAAGCGGTCGAGTCTACATTTTTTTGAACATTCCTAGAGCATTTTGATCTAAATGTTTTCTCTTATTTACGGTGGTTGCAGATGTGATTCAGCGAGAACATTTATAAATAGCTTGCATGTGACCATCTCCACATGTGCACAAAAAATCTGAGTTGAAGCTTTTATAGTACCGTTAATTTATGCACATATTCAAGGGGGGAGTGCAGAAAAGGAGGATGGAGTCATGTGTTCACGCAAGCGAGGAAAGTTCACTGAGCACCATTCACTGGRGAGTGCCCAAAACGATTCTCGTACATATGACTCAAGCGGCTCACGACTTTCGGTCCTAGGCCAACTCTCTTCTGGGTAGCCAAAAAACATCCTTTTTGAAGGCGAGCTTAAGTGAGAGGGCGAAGCATCCCTTCCCAAGGTTGTGCGCTGGGTTTGGGTCCCGTTCACGTAAAAAACACCCCGAATGAAAAGGACACCCCCCCCCCCCTTTTGATGACTACCACTGTAAACGTATCGAGGATAACGATTTAAGGGCACGCACCTGGAATGTCCAGTCCCTTAATTCTGAAGGTGCCGCTGCCCAGTTGGTTGATTTCGTAAGGATAAAGGCTGACATMACTGAGGTCCATGAAGTGCGATTGTCGAGACAACGACTGAGACGAGTAGGTCCTTGTGGCATTTACTACACTAGCGCAAATCYGGTATGAGAGAATCTGACACTGAGTCCTAGCATTCACCACGGTCAATGAACCTCTACACACACACCCCGACGGGAGAGAGGGACGAARGAAACTTTCTATGACCGCCCCTACGTGAGCTGCTCGCGCCACGATGTCAAAATCGTGTTTGGCGACTTTAACGCCAGGGTGAGCAAGGAGGGTATATTTGGCACAACAGTCGCTAAATTCAGCCGCCACGAGGAGGCCTTCGGGCCACAAATATGGTTCTCTGTAGTACTTCAATCCAGCATAAGAAAATTCATAAATCAACCTGCCTGTTCCCGGATCRAAAACCCACTAATCAGATCGATCATGTTGTAATAGCTTRAAGACATGTCTCCAGTGTTTTAGAGGKRCGTACGTTCTGAGGATCTACCATCGACATGGACCACTATCTGGTTGTAGCGAAGTTGCGCACACAGGAAAGGTTTGAAGTCGAAAAGCTGCATTACCAAAAAACGATTAACTACTCGACTTGCTCTCCTGCTCTCTGAGAGCTCTCATCAGCAACTCGGTTTAATATAATAAAATTTTCGAAGGAGGATGGTGAGAGTTTTAGTTACGAATCTTTCTAAACATTAACTAKACAATTTCAGACGTTCTTTTCATGTTTTCGGTATCGTCTTCGTCAGCAGAATGCAAATATGGTTTTCATGTTTAAGGTTATGAAGGTATGCTTTATGATTCTTCTAGTGTCAAATTTTGTCAGTAAATGCTGCTGTAAGTCATCGAAAATTGGCGTAAACGGGTGGATATATGTGGAACAATGGTAGCCATTTGACCAAATTTGAGTGTTCAAAATACAGCTTGTGCAAGAACTGAAGTCGCTTGACCTTCCCAAGCGGCATCGCTTCGCTCTATGGACTCTTGAAAAGTTTCAAGAAGATCCCACGTTGTCAAGCCAAACTTTATTCAGCAATGAGGCCCATTTCTGGCTCAATGGGTATGTAAAAAAGCAAAATTGCCGCATTTTTGGCGAAGAGCAACGTGAAGAAATTTAAGGGCTGTCATTTAATCGATAGAAAACAACGGTTTGGTGTGGTTTGTGGGCTGGTGGAATTATCGGTCCATATTTTTTCAAAATCGATACCGCTGAGAACGTAACGCGCCATGACAACCAATTATTTGAGGCCTGAAATTGAAACCCGTGATCTCGACGACATTTAGTTTCAACAAGACGTTTCGTCTTTCCCACACATCGCATCAATGAATGCAATAATTGATTCGGTGAGTTRATAATTTCACGATTTGGGCCGGTCGACTTCTTTCTGTGTAGATAKGTAAAGTATAAAGTCTATAYGGATAATTTAGGCCTTGAAGTGAACATYACGCTTGTTATTCGAAAATTGAGCTCAACGAATGGATCATATGAAACGTTGTCGCGGCCAACATTGGAAAGAAATAATCTTCAAAAAATAAATGGAAAAAATGATAATAAAAATTCCCCATTAAATTTGAAGTTCCTGAGTTCTTCTTTAAAAAAGTAGGGAACTCGAAATGCATCATTAATTTATAAGGTTTCTTTGACTTTTACTTTAATTAATAGAACTTGAAATGCTKTAAGCTACATTTTAATGTAATATTTTTGTTTCTGTTTAACGGCTACATTGACATTTACAATTTTTGAAAAACATGACTGTTATAACAAAAAAATGATTTTTTAAATGAAATTATTTAATAAWAAATATGTGCTTAAATTTATGATTGCCGGATTATTAAAGAAGCAGATATGGCTTCAAACATTATGAATAAAATATTTGTATGAAATGAAGACATCCCAAGAATTTTCTTCTTTAATATTTCTAAAAGAAATCTGAAATTTCGATTTAAGTAAAATCTATCGATTGCAACGAAATCGTGTTACGCAAAAAAAACTGATGMCACTTCATAGTAAGACGAATCTATTTTATACTTTGTTTTATATATTTCTCTGAGAACTTCAGTCTCCGACGTTTCCTTMTGGGTCAGGTTGTAAAATGGTTATCTAGAACAACTTATAAATAATTTTGGAGTAGTAGTATATAATATATTTTTGAAAAGGGTTGCCACAACAATATTTTATTTAATTGAATGCATCCGATAAATAAAACGTTAGAACTAAACAGATTTAGGAAATATTTCTATTAGAGATATTTATGAGGCGGCTCATTTTCTATAAGTTGTCAACGATTTGAAAACTGTATAACAAATAAATGAAAGCTTTTTGCGAAATTCTTGATATACTTAGAAATATGTAATTTTTATACCCTAAATAGGCTGTATTTGTATGTATAGCACTTGMCTCATCACAAATCACTAAATTCCCCTTTCATATACATAACTCCACTAACTCTGGAACGCACCCGCCATAAGCAGGATACTGATGATAAGCACACTCAGCGATGTGAGAGGRAATGTGCGAATTGCACCGTTGGTATTGAGTGCAATAAGTTTAACCCATTTGTGCAACCAATACTGTGGTAATTCATGGTTGCAACAGCTGGTGTTGCAGCAATGACATTGGCGGTGGCGGTGGCGTTGCCGTTAGCGTCGATGTCGTTGATGACGCGGTGGCAACAGTGCAAAGTCAATATTTGTACAACAATTTAAGAGAGTCCTTTCGCACCCAGGGGCAAAGCAGTAAAGGGCAGAGAAATATTTGCAGCCAAAGTCATCATCAGCGTCATCGTCATCGCCGTCGTCGTCGTCGTCATCGTCATCGTTGTCGCTGCTTTCGATTGGACAGAGAAAGTTGTGGGCGAACTTTTCGCTCAGAGTCAACATATAAATTTGTTGAAATAACAACAAGAGTTACGAATACCGACACAATGGAAAATATTTGGGACACAATGCGTTGCTGTTGATCGTAGTTGTTCCAAAAAAAATAAAAAAATAAAAAAAACACAATAACGACAGCAGGCAACCTGAGTAGTATAATAAGGCAGTAAGTTTAGAAGCCAAAAGGACCGTAGGAATGCCACAAAAACTATCACAATAACAACAACTGCCAAATAATAAAAGTCAAACATGAGAGTGGAAATCCCCTGACTTCGACACCGTTGAGACATTGCCAGTGTGAGTATGAAGAGAAAAATATTAAGTGGCGACATCAATGATATAAAGGAGCTCTTGAACAKTATTTCAATTTGTATATTCGCCATATAATTCGGTAGCTACCTGTAATAAAATGTTCGGGAATCAATCCATAAAAATTTATAGTTTTTCGACATTTAATTGATTAAGTTCGTGGCAATCTATTGTGACCCCAATTATTCCATCTAATGGTACTAAAATCAGCAGCCCAGAAAAGCAGAAGCCCAAACATTTAATAATAGCTCAAAGGTTAATTCTTAAAGTAAAGTTAGAGTGATATACTTTGCYATAGAACAGATGTACATCTTCGTTTTTCTTATCGGCAGTGCGGTTTCATAGTTTTTACCGAGCGATTTGAGAATCTAAGGACCCACCTTACGATATCTGAAAGGTTTTCACTTGGGGTGTCTCAAAAGATTGCCATGCCTTATTTACCATTGTTTTAAACAGGAAAATAGATCTGATCAAAAATGACCCGGACTGACAATAAATACTCCACTTTCAAAGATTTTAATATACATCTTTACTGTTGCCTTCGAAATAGGTTCCACTTCTTAATAACATTTTCCATACACTCTGCCTCGGCTGAGATGGCGCCTMTTCAGAATTTTTTTTCGGTTTCGACATATTTTTGGAATGGCCTTTTCAAGATACTTGGACTGTTTCGACGACATATTCATAAATCCACGTCTCCTCGCTAGTAACGATGCGTTTGGTAAATATATGGTCTCAGAAATGTTCTCTCTAATCTCTTTTGCGCCTTGTATTCGACGCTGTGTTTTTAAAATTTTTGATCTCAAGTGGGACCTTCCTGCCAGCTAAGCTCACGCGGGTCCATTGGTTCAATGTTAGAACGCAAGACACTAATAGAGTTCGAATTCGATCCGATACTGACGCAAATTTCAACCAATTTAGTTGTTCAAATCGATTCTTCGATCCCTTAATAGTGGTAGYCAAGAGTTCTATCTACCTTCATAGTGCTGATTAAACCATACCTAATTATTTATTTTTGGGAGAATGGAGTCATGTATAGAAGTTCACATAAGTGGGGAAAGTTCTATGATCGCCATTCACCTGGGAGTGGCCAGAAACAATTCTTTTGCATATGACTCAAGCAACTCACGACTTCCGGTATTTGATCAAGTATCCTCTGGGTAGCCTAAGAACATCCCTTTGAAGGCGAGCTAAAGTGCGAAGGCGGATCATCCCCTGCATAGAGTTGTGCGCTGAGTTTGGGACTCGCCACGTAAAAAAAAAAACCTCCAAGCGGTCGCTTCTTGACATGCAAACCGATATGTTTAAAATCTAAAAAAATGTCATGAATTCCATAAGTTGTTCGGAATCGAGCTTAAAGTTTGTAGAATCCTCTATTTGTCGGATAAAATCAAGTCGCTCATCACATATGAGAGGCCAGGAGCTCGATACTTAAATTGCAAGTATCCCGAGTTTAATGAAATTGTTGGTTGAAAAGGTCTTACTTTTAACAAAAGTGATCAAATATATAAAATGATGTTATGTATACAGCGTATCTTTTTTATTTCTATTTATTTAGATAAAATTAATATATACTGCTCAATATATACCTTACAACTTACACAATGACTAAGAACTCCGCCATCCCCCAGCAGCGGTAGTTGAAGTTCACTTTCCAGCCAAATTTTCTCTCTCTACGCTGCTCTGCATAAATCCATCAATATTTATAATCTATGTAATGTATGTAAGCGCATAGACTCTCTATATAGAGTGTAGTGCTGCCTGCTGGTACTTTGTTTCACTTAACCAYARCAAAACAAATGATTATCCAGCATATCTAACAAAACCCGTCTGCCAGACCGACAGTCTGACCGCCCACTCTCAACCCCCGSCGGCAACCTTTGAGACTGAAACTTTGTCAATGACGAAGCCAAGGTGGATAAATCGGGAACGTTGACTAAAAGAAATCACTCAATTGAGTTGCGAGAGCAAAATACAAACATAAAAAGTCAAATAAAGTATTTTACAGATGCCAAAAAGCAAAAACAAAAAAAAAAAAAAACTAGACAACCATCAACAAGCAGCACAGCAACAAGACCAACAGAAACAACGTCGAATCAAGTAAATACAACGAGAAATTGAGTAAAAACCGCAAAATTGATGGCAGAGACACAACTTTGATGCTGTGCATACAGGATTAAGTTGATGTGCCAGTGGTGCCAACATCTGACAGATAGACAAACAGTCAACCTTCAAAGTAGCGGCACCCGGCAGTGGTGGCACGGTAGTGTAGAGACATGCATATGTATGCATGRCAGGCGGGCGTGTGTGTATGTGTTTGTTTATAGGTAGTGGATAGATATGGTTTGCAAGTAGGACAGAAACGTATTTGTCGAAGTGCATCGTTGTTGCAACGAATTTAATGGCTGCGTATATTGGCACTTAGGTGGCAGGGTTGCCATATTGCAATTTTTATGCAAATGAGAGCTACAATCTCTACAGGTTGYAACCGTCTTGGTGTTAGTCGATATAACGAAAAAAATTGTAAGCTCTTCCGAAATGGATGATGATATTTGAGAGATCGTTCTCCATGCCAGTAATGTATCCGGAAGTTCAACTTTGACTGTCGAAGAACGTTCGCTATTAGAAAACAATAAGAAAGCATTGAAACTATTAYACCCTTCACTRCTGCAATTATTTTAGAATGGAATGATATAGGAAGAYCTTAACCTTGTTTTTGATCTGTGAGTTTCGATGGCAGCTATATACTATAGTGACCCGATATCGAMGATTCCGATAAATAAGTAGGAAGTTGGCGAGAAGGGTACTTGTGCGAAATTTCAGACCGATATCTCCGAAAGCTGAGAGCCTTAGGAACTGATCTGAACTTAACATACCCTTTTCAGGATTTAAAAATTGTGCTAGCCGATCTTCCTATTCTCTCGGTTTTATAGCATGGTCAAAGTACCAGCAGAAAACAAAGTAATTTTCACTAAAAGTTCTTCTTATATTCGAAAGGAGTGTTTTGTATTCCTACTTAACAGAATTAGAGGCTGTCAATGACCAATTCAAAAGCCTCTGAGAGATTGAGTTCTTCGATATTGCTGATAAGTTCTATATATTCATCTAATGAACGGATATATTAACTATCACTTTTATGGCTCAAATAATGCCGTTAGGACAAATTATTTGACTTCCATTTTCTGTAGGGTYATAAGATCTTCTTCTTCTTTATTGGCGTAGACATCGCTTAAGCGGTTATACTGGAGTTTACAAAAGCGGGCATATCGTTCTTCCTTTTCGCTGTTTGGCGCCAATTGGGTATTCGCTGAAGAATAGACTTTCGCTGAACTTTGTCAATGTCGTCACATATCTCATACAGCTCATCGTTCATTAGAAAGCGATATTCGCCGTTGCCAATGCGCAAAGGAAATCGTCCGAGGCTGATTTCTTCTTTTCGTTGCTAGGGTCTTTTCCGTGACGGGTCCCCAAAACCGGCGCACAACCCTGGTGTGGGGTTTCTTCGCCTTCTCACTTTAACTCTCCTTCAAACGGATGTTTTTTGGCTACTCAGAGGATACTTGGCTAAGACTGTAAGTCCTGAGCTGTTTGAGTGATATGTAAAAGGATCGTTTCTGACCGCTTCCAAGTAAATGGCGCTCAGAGAACTCAATTCACTTGCGTGAACTTTTTCTAGAAGATCTGTAGAAGTAAATGTTAAGCCTGCTGTAGGTAAGCCAGAACGCAGTTGAACTTCGAGGATCTCTCTATTTATAGTGGTCTGATTTCAGCAGTTCCGATGAATGTGCAAGAAGGAAAATATTCCTCCAAAATTTAAGATCGATATCTCTAAAACTGAGTGATTAATTCCCGTATAAACAGACAGAAAGACGGACAGACAGACCAACAGAGGAACATGTCTAAATCGACTCAGCTCGTTCAGAGATCGCGTCAGAAATCCCATTTTGAAAATAATTATAAAGGTAACTAAGAAGCAAGGTCAATAAATTGAGATCCTATCACATGGAGATCGGGTGGATACGCATTATTGCGTCTATATATTTTTTTTGCAACCCTTTAATATTTCACATTTTAATTATAGATAATAGAATTTGGTAACTCTGCCAATAAATTAAAACGAGTGAGTGTATTCCTTTTAATTTCGTTTTCCGCATTTCCGCTACTTTGGCAGTTCATCCGTCTCATCGTTCGGCAATCAACTTCATTGTTGCCACAAAAAAGGGATGGACCTAACGGTATTGTTGTTTATTACTGTATCTTAAAAATTGTTGCTGAACCGAAGAGGGCTCCGGTTTTCTACACACACATACATACATACCTACATATACATACTTTCATACAGATACATGTGTATGTGTGTGGCGCTTAATTTCGGCTCTGCGCTCGTACTTTGTGTTGGTTGCAACAGCACTTCGCTAAGAGTAGCCATCGTTCGGCTGTCGCTTGTGAGCTGGYATGAAATATTACACACTGCTTTTAGCAGAACAATTAATTAGGCGAACAACAGCAACAGCAGCAACAATAACAATGGCATTAAGCAATACATTAATACCAACAGCTACAAATGCAACATATTTWGAAGATGTTTGATCAAGAGATAATCCTAAACTTACGCATACATAYATATTTACATTTGTATGTGTTTGTTTAAGCAAATATATATGTGTGTGAATATTGTATATAGACAAGAGATTGTCTGCTGGTTGTCATAAGCCGTCGCTGCTATAAAAATATATAATGCAATGCCTAATTTATTTGAAGATTTAATAGCGGCTACCCGCAGATTACATATTGATATACATATGTAAGTAGGTGTATTTGTGTAAGTGTATGTACATTAGATATTTATAACTAAAGATACATCATGATTACAAGCTTCAATTGAGTGGAGTCTATTTTTGCAAAACTTAGTCGGAGGGGTTATGCGACCATGAGCGGAACGGGTATATGGTTGTCGAAACTAACCAAGAATTGAATTAATCGATATAGTTTCTTTAAGTGATTAGACCAGTCTACAGTATTCATAAAATTTCTAAATTTTATGCATTATTCTGGTAGTAAGACAGAAGGTACCCTTTCAGGCTTATTTTATTATCTACTTGAGTTTATAAAAATAATGAAATTATTAGYAGGTTAGGTTAGGTTTACCTTGTAGGCCAATCAACCAAGCAAATACCGGTTTTGGTACTTTGCGATACCAGATGAAGTTCAGATGCTAGGTCATCGTTTAAGAAYTCTGCGTTTGACCTGAATGYTAACAGACTCTGCGGCCTCACTATTGATACCTCTTCGAGTGCATCACACTGTGGGGACCCTAGATGCTTACAACGTAGTTTTGCTAATGCTGGAAAAGTTTACAAGAGATGCTCTATTGTTTCTCTGGTGCCTCGCTCTAGATAATTTATGTAGTTTCCTCGATCTGTCAGCCCATTCAGCCGGCGTGTGTCGCCACCAACTGACCAGTTAGTATTCCGATCATGTTCCTACAATSTCTTCTGTTGAATGCCAATAGGAATTTTGTGTACATCCGACCTATCGTTTTGCTCACGACTTTTGCAGTTTTGCTACCAGGTAGCTCGTTTCTTCGGTCTTTGTTGCTTCGCATCCAGTAGAAGAGCAGTTCCTTGCATCTGGCAACAATCTCCAATGCTGCCCTGCTTCCCAAGACACTTCTGGCCGATATGCAGGGGTCTACGTAGATGTTGACTCTGGAATTGCTTGCAGGTGCATTAGATGCCAGCTCCGCAGCTTTCGTCTTTTTTCTAACTTTGGACACCGTATTCCCGACCATTTCCATCGTCCTTTTTTGAGCCATAAATTTACTTAGCCTGAGTCTTCGAGACTCTTTGTATCGGCTTCCATGAAACTATGAAGGTCAATCTTATAATAACAGATAGCTCCTTCCCTTTTGCTGGCTGCTCTGAAAAAGATTGATTTTGGAGGTTTTTATAGAAGGCCCGAACAATGTCTATGTTCGATACCGATTCAATAATATACTGAATGACTAAACACAATGTACTCTAAGACGCCATCAACACTTTCATAAAAAATTTTAGAACCTGCCGTTACAACCATCATACATATATTTAAATTGGCTTGATTATACTCAGTGGGCGCTGCTTGAACTAGATTTATCTGTTTCGAAAAGAGGAAAAAGTCACAGTTTGGGAAATATGGTGGCAGAGCGATGACTAATTTTTCAGATTTGGAATTTTTTTCTCAAAAATCCGGACGACGAATTGCTTCACCTAGAGCGAATTCATGGAAAAGCACAATTYGGTAATCAAAGAAAACATGAGAATCCTTTTCGTTTTTGATCGACCATAACGTGGCTTTTTCGCTTTCGCTCAATTATGAAGCGCCATTCGCTAGATTGTTGGACAGTTTCAAAAACGTATTCAAAAACTCAGGTCTGTTACTCAGTAATGATGTGTTTGATGAATGTAAGATTATTGGCTATATTTTCAAGCATACCTTTTGTGATGTCCTTTTCTTAAGGACCAGACGGTCGCCATCGCCAAAAACGCTATGAATTCCATTGAATACCATCGTAATCACCAAATTTGACTCCGTGTGAGATCTCTGATAAATAAAAAAAAGTTATTCAAAATGAGGTTGGCAGGATGGAGCTTACAATGTTATGAAGTTTTGAACTACAAGTTTAAAAAATTTCGGATAATTCTGAAGTATTACCATTTTAKTTTTTGTGCGTTTTTATTTTCAAATAAATTATTTAGAAAAAATACGCAAAAAAAACTAGTCTGCAGATTATTATAATTTKTTTTATTTTTTGAGTTTCGTGGAGAAATTTCATAAATTCCATTTCTAACATTACTTCGTTACTTTTTTGAAAGCTTAGCAATTTTAATATGAATTTTTAAGCATTTTGTATAATATTTGCAATTTCTTGTAATTGTTGTTGGCTCATAAACAAACCACAGATGCGAAATAAAAAAATGCATAAAGCCGAAATCATTGTGTCATAGACATAAATTTATAAAATATAGCACATACACACGAACAAACATACAGTATTATTTATACAAGTGTCTTCCAAACCCCATAAAAATCGCTAAAATAAAACCAATAAATTCTCGGCTGTAGCCAGAAGATAAAAATTAACAGCACACACATAACATAACGTGCACTTACACACACATATTCATTTATATAAAAGCAAAGAACATTTAAATGACCACATTTTTTCAATTTGATTACTTGACTGCCGGCCATATTGGTTACTTGCTTGGTGGTTTGTTGCCTCGTTGATTGGCGTTACCACAAGCACTTAATTTTTTTTATGGAATTGCCGTTAAAAATCGAGTATTCGCATTTCAATAAAACCGGCTACAATTATTTCGGACGCAAATCAATCAACTTAGCATTTATTCGACCGCCATTAAGAGCGGCCAATTGCCTGGGAGAAATTTTTGGTAGCCGTCGAAAGACTATAAACTATTTACACGCCATTTCTGGCATTTTATTTCAGTTTAATTTTGTCAATAAACGCACACACTTACGCGYTTATAAATGTACTATTTACATAAATAAGTATGTGTAGAAATAATGTGCCCGGTTTATTGCTCTGCAATTTGGTGATCTCCGACGCTTAATTTTTGTATTTATTACACACTTATCTTCAATTTACTTTTTATGATTGCATTGTAATGAAGGAAGAAAGACATTTGGCCCATTACAAATATTGAAGTTATTGGAAAGTGTCGTCTTCAATTAAAATTTCTTATACGGTTATGAGTTGTGGGTGTTTGTATGGGTCAAGAGGGGTGACGTCACGGAAGGTATTCTTTGGAATAGTCTTGAGAGCCGAGGATGCTGCTTGAATTCCCTTTCTATAGGGCAGCTGGAGAAGGGTTGGGAGGCCGACCTTGGTTAGGTAGCTGTCCACAAGAAAGGCGGTGTGAGCCAGGGCATTGTCGTGGTGCAACTTCCAATCGGCTGCGATGTCTAGTCGGACCCGAGTGACCCTTCGTTTGCGTCTCTTGACGACTTCCACGTAAAACTGGGCGTTTACGGTTTGCCCAGGAGGAGCAAATTCTTGGTGGACGCTATCTTTGATGTCAATTTGGATTTGCTCATTCTTCCGMTCTTCATCAGCGATCTCATCSMGGCYCTCCAAAAAGRCCTGGTGMSACCGAAACACATCACTTCTTGCTAAAGCAACATYTGCGTAAGCCTGCTTGATCTTATCAAACGTCTCTGTCGCAGAATTATCGAGTATCACACTGAATTTAATCGCGTACATCTGCTGTAACGAGCGCTACATATGGGCTTGCACCACTCACAGAAATACGTCACTCTAAAATGTTTGTCCTGGCTCTCCAGGTGCTCGGAGACAACTGACCAGCCGCTCGCTAGTTGTTAGCTAGGAACGCCTTCTATGGAAAATAAGAGAGATTTAGTGCAAATCGTTTCGTTCGATAATCTGTTTCCATCTAGACGGCAATTTCATAATATCCCCCTCGTAGAAGCCCCCTCCTTATTTKYGAAGAASTKGGATAGCCAGTTTTCGCAAGCCTCTTTTGGGWTAAATTTTACATCAACTAGGGCGTACGCCATGAACAAGAACAGGTGGTRATCACTTGCCGCTATGTCTGGGCTATAYGGTGGATGCGATAAAACCTCYCATCCGAGTTCCCGTAGCTTCTAACGAGTCATCAACGAAATGTGTGGTCTGGCGTTGTCCTGGTGGAACACTACACCCTTCCTGTGGGCCAATTCTAGTCGATCGCCTGCTTCAAGCGGTCCATTTGTTCGCAGTAGATGGTAGAATTAAGCGCCATATGGGAGCAGCTCATAGTGGATGATTCCCTTCCAATCTCACCAAACACATCGCTTGACGACTGTTTGGGACGAATCGTCTGCTTTCGATTCAAAAAACAAAAAGGCGGAAGGGAGATAAGTATTTGAMCACCTAATATAATATATAATCGGCGTGACCGGCTCAGGTGATTTAGCCAYGCTCGTCTGTCTGTCCGTTCTTCCATCTGTATATAATCGAACTAGTCTTTCAGTCTTTTAGATATTGTTCCGAAATTTTATAGACGTCTTTTTCTCGCAACAGAAACTGTTCATATGTAGGAAGCGCTGATATCAGACTACTATTGCTTATAGCAGGCATACAAACTAAACGATTTTTGTATGCAAAACGTTTACATTTGACGAGGTATCTTCCATAAATATGACAGAAAAAGTATTCAGATTGGCGCTATTATAGCATATCTGCCTTCCAAACTAACAGACCAAAATTACCAAATCAAAGAAATATATTTTTTTTATATCCTTTTATGCTATGTGAGGGGCATTATAGCTTCGTTGCAGCCGAAGTTAACATTTTTTCTTATTTTACACACGCGCTGGTTCCAATATGTACAAGGAACAGGGAATGCTATGTAAAGAAAAAGGATTTTATAAAGAACCAATAAATAGCTTTAAATTCATGCACATCAACAAACATCGAATAAATTGAATTTTCGAACGAATTTTTATATGTTATGCTATTTCAAGTGAATCGTAAATTTTCCTCCTTTGACGTCTTGTTATTGCTTAATTTATGAAACTATGAGATGGCTCCCAAACTCATCAATAACATAAGTAGCTGATGACCGGACACACGAAAATTTATTTATAGTATTTGGCTTTATATAAATTTATGATTGTTTGTGTGTCTCACATCAAAGGAAGCCCCCATTTTTTCGTTCATTTTCGCTAACTTAACGAGCAGTATGAAAAKTTATTCGCGCTCGGTTGCGCAACTGGTGCCCCAGATGCAACAGTGCGCATTCTAAATTACTTTTATTTAGAAATGTCGTGCAGAATATTTTTTGCAACTTTTTATTTATTGACAACGCCAAGCGGAAGTGCAAATAAAAAATAGGCAATAAAATGGGAGGCTCACATAACGACAAGCCTAGGCGCTGGGTAATAAAAATATATAAATTTGGTGCACGGCCCAACGTTGACGACGCACACACACACATGCACACGTGCATGTAAAARTCAATGTGACTTGTTTGCCATTTTGAATTTATGACCATAAAATAACAGTTCGATTTTTGGTAATTTGACAATTTCCAGCAAAAAAGGAGGGAGCACAAAATTACCGCGTTAGAACTTTAGGCTTTGAACTAAAATTGGTTGACTGCCACATGCCGCATGCCGCATGCCGCATGAAATAGTTGTTACTAGCACATAAGTAATTCACATTAAATCCTGTCGCTCTTTCATTTACTGATTTCGCTTATTTTATATCGAATTTGCGCTGTGCAATTAGTGCGTTTGCCAATTTGTTGCATCGGTGGAGCAARCGCTGCGGCTTGCGTTGCACACACATCTACTTCTATATGCATGTTTACATAGCTTGTTGCATGCATTATGTTGCACGTTCTATCGAATTTTGTTTGGCAATAAAACATTATTGGATTTTGTAATTTTCGTCAAATATACGTTACATAATTGCCGCGCCGAAAGCGTTGAGCTAGAAATTGGCGTACGCTAAATTTTTGTTTATATTTACCGTTGCATTAATTTCCACAAATCCACAAAAGTTTTACCTCACGCAATCAGTCAATGTTGATAATTAACCCGTCAGTGATGCGTTGGGTAAGCTTAGACTAAAATAAGAGTGATTATAACAGAAAAATGCATGATGGATTCACATATGAATATACGTAGAAAATGGTAACAGATATGTGGACATGATCATGAAAAATAAATGTATATAAGGGTTAGATATATTCTTGTTTATATAACATAAAAGCCAGTGAAGGTCTGAAGTGTATCGTAAAGCAAACTTTGTGATAATATTGATTCAAAGTCCTGAAGTAATGATTACTAATTGTAATGATTACCGATAACATTACCGTTTAAGAAATTCATTTKATTATTATTTACCAGATTTATGCTGGAGTTTTGAGGAATTAGTGGTGCAAGTATTGATTACTTATTGTAATGATTACCGTCAATAGCACTTTTTAAGTAATTACTGAATTATTGAAAAGATTATTGACCAGTTCTCATGCTGTAAAGCTTGAAATATTATTGGTCTTTAAGTAATGATTACTTATTGTAGTGATTACCGCCAATAAAGCTTGTCAAGTAATAAGATACAAGTGCTGAATTAATGATTACTAATGTTATGATTACCATTAATAATACTACTAATACAAAGTATACGCTGTAAGCCTTGACATAGTACAGATTCAAAGAATTTAGGTAATGATTACTTATTGTAATGATTACCATCAATATTACTTTTCAAGTAATTCCTCCACTCAATTACCAACACTTATGAAAAAACCTTTAAAAATTATTGGTGTTTCAATGTAATGGTTACTTCTTGTAATTATCGTTAATAATACTCAAGTAGTTACTCCATTGAATAGTTTCCAGTACTTATGCTTTAAACTTTTAAAAATTGTTGGTTCAAAATCTTAAAATAGTAATTACTAATGAATGATTATCGATAATTTTGCAATTTCAATAAATTTTACTCTTTAAGTATTTCTGTAGTGGTTAGTGAAAGTTACCAGTCCTTGTACTGTAAACTTCGAAAAATTATTGATTGAAAGTTTTACGGTAATTGTTAATCGTAGTAATTACTGAAAATATTACTTTTTATGAAATTATTTTCTTGAATATTTACTTCTATTTATGCTGTTAACTTTGAAAGATTCATGGTGTGAAGTCTTTGAGTAATGTAGTAATGATTATCTACAAAATTACTTTTGAGTAAATACTTTATTGAAAARTTATCAATAACTTTGAAAATTTTTTTGGTACAAAAGTATTTAAGTATTAMTTTTTAAGTAATTGCTTTATTGAATTGTTACCAGTGTTTATGCATTTTCATTATAAACTAATAAATAGTCCTTTAGTAGTTATTAGATAAATGTTTAGTAATTTAAAAGTAATCCAATTGTTTTCTTAATATCGATTACTCTTCAATTCAATTCAATTTTTATTCTGGTTRGTTTTTCGAGCTCTATTTGTACAAAAAAACGAACGTAGTAAAAAAGATGTAATGAAAATTACTTGAATAATAATGAATTACATTTAGTAATGCCAAATAATTATTTTATTGTTTATTTGCTATAATTAGTAATCCTCAACTGTAGAATTAAATAATTAATTAAAGTTACTAGTTCTTATAATTAACAATTATTAAATTTTTTGGTACATTTAGTGGTAGACTCATCTCGAGYTAAAATCTGAAATACACTTAGCGGTTTTTCTTCAGGTTAAACTTGCCCACCTGCACTTTTGCGAGTTTATAACCCCCCGGAATACGGCTAATTATCAATTTGTATGTAAAACATATGGTTATTACATTTAGAGAAGTATATTTCCAATTTACTACCGACAATGATATTTTATTTGAATAAACGCTGAAAATGATGAACGCAAATAAATTAATGTTATTTTAGAGTGAGATTTTTAGAGGTTTAGGGCGTAATGATTACTCTAATGCTTTAGCACTTAAAGTGTAAACAGATTATTTGAAATAGCATTTTCGAATAGGAACAGGACGAATTGAACGATCGGAATCGAGTTCTTATAAAGATCCGTTTGTAATAATTTTGTTATTGTGAAGGGTATTAGGGCAACCGAAGTTAACATTATTTTTTATTTTGCCGTCTCCACAGTAATCCTTACCAGCTGTAACACATTTATGCAAATGATTAGTCCTGCCTTGGAAACACTTTTCATAAGCAAATGGCTTTTAGCTCCTTCAGCGAATTCTCTGCGATCGACTGAAAACGATCCATYAATTTTAGTTTGGGAAACAARAGTCAAAAATGGTGAATACAGTGGTTGATCGATGATTTTCATTGCGTTTACGGTTTCAAATTCGATCACAATCGTCGCTGGATGCGGAAGGTCGTTCTGGACGAGACATGTCTTTAACGATGTTTCGCCCGTCTTTGAAGGCTTTGTATCACTCGTAGCCTTATGTTTTTGATAAAACCGAATCACCGCAAGTCTTTTAAAAAATTCGCAATGATTCTGCATACGAAATTTGGTAAAAAATATAAAATTTGAAACAAATTCTTTGTTTAATAATTTGATCCATTGCAAAAACTGCAACACACTACTGAGGTGTRCCGACTTAAGCAGCTGCTGTAAACAAAAGAGTTGACCGATCTCGCTCATTTCTGACAATGTAATTAAGGACAGTTCTACCAACTTAGCAAAAAATATTTTTAAATTATATTACCTCCGGGGAATTTTATTACAATTTCTGGGTGTATTTTTGTCACAATATATAGTATATCTTTAAAAGCACAAAAAAAAAAAATCTGTTTATTCCCAAGAATCACTTTTTATGCTGTCACACTAGGTGTGCCTCTTAATTTTGAAATTCCAAATTTAAAATTTCGATTTTTATGCTTCAATATTAGACTTTTTCCATTGTTTTCTTAATAAATAGAGAAGATCGAGACGAGAGCTGATTGTAACTCTTTCCACTGCATGTGGGATTTCTAAAAAGTAACTCATTCGCAATGGCATACAAAAGAAGCAACAATTGAATACTCAATAAATAACACTGGTCATTACACAGCGCTGTTTTAATACAATATAAATATTAAAAAAAAATAGTTAGCTATGCCTTTTTATATACTAGATATTTAAATGCATAAAATGCTCACATATACATACATATGTATATATGCACCAGCAACCTTGAATGGGCTGTAAAAATGCGCGCGACCATTCCAATCATACACTTGAGATTTTATACAATTCAATTAAAACAAACATAAAACACTACATAAAACCATTACTACACAACTACAGCAACAACAACACAAAAAAAAAAAACATACTGAAGGACAAGCGCCACAGCTGCATTGGCGCTGGAACATTGGCGTGTCGCACCTGTCGAACAGCATGTGGYGGCCGGATGTTATTGGCGGACAAACCAAAATGTTGGCAATCTTTTCTTGTTGTTACTGCGTGACGTTGGTTGTTGCGTGTGTGCTGTTTACTGCAGTAACCGTTAAATTTTTGCATTTCATTATTATGCCTGGCGTACTCATTTGTGCCGGAAATTAATTTATCGCAAATAATTCAATTGCATTTTTCAAAACAATAATTTATTGTCAATATATATGTAGATACATACGGCGGTGTGTATATACGCGTACATGCCAACAATGGGGCATATGAGCACAATGAACTTGAATGACAAAAACATGTAAACATTTACGCAAAAACAAAGCGCACGCAATGCGCGCCATAAAAATGCTCATCCGGATTGTGTAAGGACAGGCGACATGTCGGCATTATGCGCACGCGGGTCACTCGAGGCGAATWTCATGCGTGTGGCACATATGCAATATGTATGTTTGAAGTCTATAACAGATATAAAATCGAGTATATGAATCTTAATTAAAAGTTAGGGTTGTCCTTAATTTTAAAAATTTTGCTTGAGTTTTTTATTAATTATGCTTTCAATTAATTATATGCCCTCCAATAAGYTGAATGTACTTATCTCACATACCACAAAAGCCAAATAAAGGATATTTGCTCAGGGCAAGTATTTTCGGTACTTCCACCGACAGTGTGAAAATTAGTGAAATCGGATGACAATCGCGCCCACTTCCCATATAGGCATTAGATTGAAAATTTCTGTGCTRTATTTTGCTAAATAAATATGTAAAAAGCATAAAATTTCACATATTTTATGATATAAAATGGTCTTAAAGGGACTGGTTTCAAAATTCGAAAATGGATGTGGCCCTTCCTTTGGCGGAAATATATATATCTGGAACCAATTGACTAATTTTAACCAAATTTTGTGTTAACATAACCCAAAGATTCATATGTTACACTATGAAAATTGGCGAAATCTAACTTTTTTCCTAAATATCACAATCTTTAGTTCCATCTGAAACTCTATCTTGACAATATAAGTCGAGAGCCAATGACATTATCGCATTTGCACAAAAAGTGCCTGCAATGTWTGCTATCTCACACCTAAAAATGCCGAAATGAGACTATAATTTTTCAAGATCCAAGATACCGAGTGGGAACCCTAGTGCCAATAACTCACATTTCACCAAAAAAGTCGGTCAATATATGAGATCTATTATTGAAATTCGAATATAAATTTTTTTTTTATGATAACAGTATTCTTGTGATAAAAATAGATAAACTCGGATGAACATTTCCTCTAGATTCCTTAACTTAYATACGTGCACATATATCGATTTTCGTACTTCCGGCTGACTTTCGCTTACATATATATTGGTATATGTGCGCGTTATTTGAATGAAACTTAGAGAGCGTCTTTTTCTGGTAATGATGTGACGTGATGTCAAAACTGGAGAAGTTCAGGTCGATATCCGTACTAGCCGTATTCCTTATATACTTACCTTATACTTCTAAAAATTTCAGACAAGCAAAATCCTTTATACAGCATATATTGATCACCCTACTTATACGAACTTATAATTATCTATATACTATACTTAAACCATGAAAAGTTGTAAAATTGCTTCACAATATACCCCAGTTCTTATATGTACATTGCAGATAATATTTTTCCTCATTCTAGCAGGCTTTATGCCGAATAAGTCGGTCAGTGAGTGAGATAAATATTGCCATTTGAAGGGAAAACATACAGTTGAAGCCAAAACTTGGCTTGATGACTATGGTCCAGACACTGCCACAGGATAATCAACCATCACGGATTGGTATTTTAAGTTTAGACGTAGTGAAATGAGCCTGTGAACGCAGTTGAAGCGCAAAGAGATTGTTACCGACGAAAACATCAAAAAAGTCCACAAAATAATTTTGCATGACTTTAAAGTGAAGTTATTTGCAAAAACAGGCATTCTAAAGATATCAACTGAACGTATATTACATTTCATTTACGACCATTTGGGTATGAAAAAAGTCTGTTTAAAGTGGATGCCGCGGGAGCTTACTCTTAATAAAAACCACTACGTATAGATGTTTCAGAGCATTGTTTGAAGGTATATAAGAGTAATAAGCTTGACTTTTTGCGTTGATATGTGGCAATGGTGCGATCATTTCCCCCGGAAGTCCAATCGACAGTCATCCCAGTAGACTGCTCACGATGAACGCGCTCCAAAGCCTRGTAAAATTCAACAATCGGCTGGCAAGGTTATGCCTTTTTTATTATGGGATGCACACGGAATCATGAAATTTGCGTCCAATAAAGAGGTGATAGCCGAAACTGAAGCTTATTTTGAAGCAAAGAACAAATCGTACTACAAAAATGGTATCGAAAAGTTGGCGGGTYGCTATAATCAGATTATCACCCTTGAAATAAACTATGTGTGATAAAAAAAAAAAGAATATTGCCAAAAGAATGTGCTTTGCTTTTCAATTGACCTGTGCTTTTCCATAAAATTCCAAGGATGGTATTCCAAAGTAATTCATAGAATTAATGCAATGAATCAAGTCCTGAAATTAAGTGAATAAGTTTTTTCAGCTTACCGCGGGTTATGAATGAAATTTGTTTAGACCCTGCTCTAAAGCTCTTATCCTTAATGCAATGTTTTCTGAGCCTATGGTTTTCTTCATATACCTTTTGGTTGAGTTTACATCAAAAGTATTTACACTTGTATATTATTTGGTTTTGCTAACACCTTAAAATATACTCCAGGTGGTGAATGAAAATAGGTTTGTTTACTTCCGAGGTCATATCTTCCTTATTTGTTTTTCCTAAAATACTTTAAAATTAATAAAAAAAAAGCGAGTTAACTTCCTTTCCTTTTGAGCCACCCTAACTCTTTTTGGGCATTTACAAATCAATGTTGCACTCACATAATCATACAAACGTAATGGCATACGCATGCACTCATCTCACATCAATGGCAAAATTTCTGATGCAAACATACTCATGTATGTATATGTAAATATACATAATAACGGTATTATTTTCATTGTTTGCGGCAGCAACATGGCTTTTTTGTTGTTTGCTTTTTCATTAACATCGATTTTCGCATTTTGCGGGCCATTCATGTCACCAATTGTACGAATCCACTGTTATGGTTGTTGTTGTTGTCTTCGTCATTACTGTTGTTTTAATACTGCTGCAATGACGTTTGTTATTAATAGCCGCAAATAAAATTGCGTTACACACACAAACCAACACACATACAAATGTACACAAGTGAGCAGGTGGCATGCATGTCTGCTGCTCTCCTCTCCCTCCCWTTGCCTCTCCCTTCGGCTTTGCCAAATTTACGCATAACGGAAACAATTGACTTTAAATAATTAAAAACTACGCATTGACAAGTTTGATTAAACGCAATTAAAATTCAAATTAAAATTAGAGTTGAAGAGCGAAAGGTCACACAACTGCCTATATTTATGTACGTATGCGCGTGTATATTAAACTGTTTACATATTTATAATTGTGTTTGCACTTTAKTTGGAATTGCGGTTTTTTGTTGTGCAATAAATTTTCAAGTGCCGTCAATCACAATTATCATCTGGGTGAGGGACCTTTGCTCTTTTAAGTGACGTGCAAGCACACGCCTAGCGAAGCCAGATGAAGCCTTTAATAAATTTTCGAAATACATTAGAAGTGAATATTTGTAAATTAATACTTACTAASGCTTTAGTATTAAATTAACTGAATTTTGGAAATTTTTTTCTTTGGTTATAAATTATGTTGACAAGTGTAAGTAACTATTTTAAAAAGCTATAATTATTACGAAGGGAAGTGGCCACACATTTGAATAATATTTGGCTTTAGTGAATATTTCAGTTAGATTATATGAATAATAATTGACGTCAAATATCATCAAATAATAAAATAAAAAATTAAAATGATTATTAGAGTTGCCACCTAATTATAAAGTGAAATTTTCTTCGCTTTTTCGAACAGTTAAGACAAGAAGAGTTTCGCAGCATTGTATTCGAGTACTTTCACAGCAAATTTTTTTCAACAAGGTTGCCACCTGTGTTTGCAAGAACTGAGCGTTCTGTTTATTTATGGTTATTATTTATATAGAAAATATTTTCATTAAATTTTTTAAAAAATAATAGACGCCAATTATCATCAAATAATAAAATTAAAATTATTTTTAGAGTTGCCCCCTAATTATAAACTGATTTTTTTTCGTTTTTTCCAACAGATAATGATAAGAAGAGTTTCGCCGAATTTTATTTGAGAACTTTCACTGAAAATTTTTTTCAGCACGGTTGCCACTTTGGTTTTCAAGAATTGAAAATACTGTCTATACTAAATATAGTAAGTATCAATAATGTAATAACCACTTTATTTAAAAAACAKTGTATGGGTCATGCTAACGAATTGAGAAATAAACGTATTATTAGGGTTGCCACCTATTTCCAAATTTAAAATACTTTCAATTATAATTTCAATTTGTTAAGGTAAGAAGAGTTTATCAAAATTATTAGATAAAGGTTTTTTGCAAACACTCTATGTTAAATTATTTCAATAGGGTTGCCATATTCTTATATTTATGTATATAAAACATATTAATTTTACAAAAATATATATGTAAGTCACTGTGGTTAGCGATAACTTAAGTATAGTAATATAAATGTAATTTTTTAAACAGAGTTGCCACCTATTTACGAAACTAAAATTCTTTAAATAATACTCTCAAGCTAAGAAGAGTTTATCAAAAGTACTAAAAAAGGGTATTTACAAACTTTTTAAGTAAAGTAATTTCGATAGGGTTGCCATATTTTTATAGCTACATTTTTTAACATATTAAATTTTCAAAAATATATGCAACTATATAACTTAAGTAAAACCATATAAATGTAAATATTTTAAGGAGAGCTGCCACTTTGGCATTCATGGGCCGAAGGATATTTGTGAGTATGCACGGTAAAATTGTTTTAACAGTGTTGCCAACCATATATACATATGTTTTTAAAACCTGATAGAGTTCATATAAGTATGAGGCTGATTCATCTAAATTTTACTTAAATATCGAATTATTAATTAAATTTTATTGTAGCAATGTTATCAACCTTACGCTGATTTCAACCAAAATTTAATAACATTTTAGTAAAATATTAAACTTTAGAGTTAAGGGTATGTTTTCGCATATCTTTAATCTCGATACCATTATTTTGTAGTGTATTACCATCTTTAGGAAAAAATAACGGTATCCAAATAAAAATGTTTATTGAACAACATGATGTGGCATACTTATTATAAGGCTTTTCGAACAAGAACTTTTTTTAAATAGAGTTGCCACTATATTTGGGATATAAGTTGCAATAARAAATAATAAGAAAATGAAAAAAGATTAAAGTAGGCTCATATACGAACTGATATTTGCAAATAATCTAGGTGAATGGTTATATGACAGAAGGAAGGAGACGCCTTGAGCAACCTGGAAAGTTTCTTGGTTGACTCCGTCTCTCTGAATCCTCAAACAGAAAACTAAGTAGAAGACCGACTAAACCTGTGTAACGATAAAAAAAAAACTCAAAATGTTTGGGAGTCGACTTAGAGAGAAGTTCCAAGAATCAAGCAAAGTGAAAARACTAAAAGAAGCTTTGCGTCCAAACAAATTAGGTTTGAGTAATTTAAAGCAGTTCATCATTGCAGCAACTTTAAATGCAAACTGTATTATTTTATAATATAACAACTTTAACTATTCACTTCAATAAAAACTACAATAACTATTTCTAGCAGCGCCATGAAATGCCAAAGCTCGTGTTTAGGCAGCTTTAAGGGTCGCGTGCATTTATTTGCAAAAACGCAATTTGAAAATAATGAACTTTTATTTATTGAATGCCATCAGCGAAATCCAATTACATTTATTTCTAAAAAAAGCCATAAAACTAATAAAAATTGAAATGACAAGCAAGCACACGAAAGGTCAGCC
Organism: Bactrocera latifrons; assembly: GCF_001853355.1. Taxonomy (NCBI): domain Eukaryota; kingdom Metazoa; phylum Arthropoda; class Insecta; order Diptera; family Tephritidae; genus Bactrocera; species Bactrocera latifrons. Next base: position 154,695 of record NW_017534453.1, read on the forward strand.
ATAAGCTGACATAACCCCAYAGATATGTGTGAGTGTGCATGCACTTTCGTATATATACTAGATACATACTCATTGTGCAACATGTAGTAATTGTGCAAWTAAATATCTATATACACGTGTGAGGAGGTGTGTGTTTGAAATTATTGCAAATCTATAAATATGTCCGATGGTATAGTTGGAAATGTTGGRAAGAAAGTAGCCGTGTTGGCGCAAGTGTGAAGGTAAAAAACCAATAGATAATCAACTTGGTCGTAAATATTGACTTAAACAATTACTGTTTAAATTAAGTGGAGAGTACTTCAGCTGTGTTAGTAAAGTGAAGAGGAAGCCAAGAACATTTGAAACGAAATTGAAAAGTTTTCATACCAGACTTTGCAACTGTGAACATTTTAACCAACTAAATGGGCAGACTTCGATCGCTACGATAACAAATCAGTTGAAAACCTCTGGCCTGACGTATAGATGGCGCTACTAGAATTTAATAAATTTGACA
>NW_017534453.1:155326-157328 GCF_001853355.1 Bactrocera latifrons
GATGACGAGTTTCCGGACACTGCCTCAGGAAACCAACCATCAAGCATTAGTATGCTAAAACATCAAGAAAGTCCACTAAATAATTTTGGATGACCGTAAAGTGAGSTTTTTCGAGATAACAGGCATAACATCAACTGRACATCAAATCATTCASCACTATTTAGGTATGAGAAAGCTCTACGCATGTCCAAAGTAACGATCAAATCTCTGAACATATTGTACAGATCGTACTGTAGCATATGTATATCTGCCATACCAACCCGCAAATCAATATCTTGACTAAAATCTTTTTAATATCTGAAGGGTATTCTAGTTTTGAACCGTTAAAACTAAGATAATGGCTTTTCTTTACAGTTAACCTAACTTTTCTCCTGAACTTGGCACAGTAATTTAAGGTCATTATAAAGCCCACTTAATTTATTTAAACCCTTTAGCTTGACTAAAAGCATAATGCAATGCTTTCATGCACATATTCAAATATGCATATCCAGTTTTCATAATCACACAATGCTTCGAGTTTATGTCCTCTAACGTATTATAAGCCAGACTGTGGTTCAAATTTCAAAATATCAAGAATTGCACTCACAAGCTTAGCTACTCTTCAACAGCTCATCAACAGGACAGGAATGGATTTTCGATGCCACCCTTGCTGAACTATGTCGTCACACAGATACATCCTTATCATAAAGTAGTAGAAATCTACAAATACACTGAAACAGCTACGTATATACACACACACACACACATAAATATATGTCAAGTGTTTTCTTGTTATTCAGCAATGAGGAAAATCTTAGAAAACAACAAAATTATTGTTGCCACTGCAACAAATAGCCAAATATGTAACTGACTTCTATTACCATTACGCAAATAACAACAACAATAACAACGAAGCCAAAACATTGTTTTGTATTAGAAGCGCTATTGTCCTTCTTGCCAGCTTTCATGTGATCCTTGCAATAGACGAACAATCTCATTCGGCAAAATGTGTGTTAAACTCATTTTCTTAGACTCCCACATACACGCACACGCACACCCACATGCATTCGGGGTAATATATATTTACATATGTCTGAATATGTTTGTTGTTAGATGTTTGTATTTAGCCAATCTCTTGCACACAATACTTACAAACATAATCCCTATCGCATTACAGCATTTTGTTTACGAGCGCCAAGGGGCGACTGTTGATACTGGGTGGTTCAAAAACGAACTCCCATTTGAAATCTGACATTWGAATTGTTTTGTAGTCAAAATTTACCTGATTGAGGAAGAAAAGGTGTTCAAAGATTTGCTTGAAGCCGACACTTACACTTGGAGACAAGCGAATATTTTATTTTAGATATCAAATTTTAATAGACTTRGTTCGCTAATATGATTAAAAAGTATTCTTTAAAGTTTCGTACAGAATTGAGTGTTGTCCCACCGTTACATATTTTCAAACAAATTCATATACGAATATATGTGTGTTAAACAATCAGGAGGTTAAATGAAAATTACTTCAGAAATTTTCTGCATATGGATAATTAGAGTGTGTTCGCAAATACGAGTTGATTACTACAAACAATCTCTGCTCGACAAAACGGTCATGATACTAAATGTAACTTTGAAATATTGAATATTTTCAATTTTTATTTTTATTTTTCTCAAGACGACAGACCTCAAAAATGTATACCACAAATATATATGTTGCTGAAATTTTCACATAAGCAACTAAGAGAAGAACACGCGTTAACTTCGACAGCGTCAAACAGTGGTATTTTTCTTATAGCAACTATATATATGTATAATTAAATCTGAAATGTTGGGTTACATACATCTATGAACTAGATTCTGATCATTCAGTTTGTATGCGAGCTATAAGCTATAATGCCCGCTGTCGGAGGTTCCTACAAATGAGCTGCTTCTTGGGGAGAAAAGCACATTTGAAAAACTGCAGATCGATAACTCAAAAATTGAGGGACCACTTCGCGTATATGCAGATATACCATTTCTGATCGTG
>NW_017534453.1:158099-160041 GCF_001853355.1 Bactrocera latifrons
ATCCGAATCAACTAAAAAGTGAAAATTGATTTTTTGACACCTAAGCCCCCTTTCCGTAGACCAGGTCACATATATAATACAGTAATAACCGCTACTCTTTTTTTTTTTAAACTAAAAAAAATATTAATCTTTTAAATAAATATTTAATCTTATGTACTTCTCGACGATTTTAAGGTATTATAATTTTATTCTTCGGAAACTATAAAGATGATGAGCAAGAAATTGCACGCTTACCCAAATTCCATCAGGATGAGCACAAGCAGGTGTTCCCCTGTCTTTGCGGGCATTGGATTTATGGGCCTCGCGTGGGCTCAGCATGATGGGGATGTGGGGATTTTGAAAGATGACTTGCCAAGATTGGTATATAAAAGTTTAATTGAACGAATTTGCAAGCAACAAACAAGCAAGGATCGGCCTATCATATCCTAACTGTCGGAAGATTGGGTGGAAATATACACATAGACACTTTCACGCCTCAAAAAAAAAAAAAAGAAAAAAAAAACAATTATGACTGACTCTAGGCGATATGTGACGGTCTTTCTGATCCATATCTCGGAGTTCTGAGCACCGCACAGCCAGGTGTCTCTAGCTGTTCTAAGTGGAATTATTCGTGACCTAAAAAACAGCCTATCTAAGGGCTAGATAAAATGAATAATTTTRATTTGATGCAACAGTATATTAGATCCTTAGAAGTTTAAACATTTGACGTGGGTTTGCATGCTATCATAAATCACGTATAAAAAACTTGTCCAAAATATCAAAATTAAATTAATATATTTTTTGACAATTTTTGTTTATACAACACAAGTATTCGAATTAAATTCTTTAAGATTTAGGAAAATTCCACATTCATGTAAATATACATGCCCACAAGCCTACAAACACATCATAATGCCATATGCGCGAACGTATGTAAACGAACATATGCTCGAATTCATATTTAATGATATGTATTGATAAGCAATCAAATGCTAAACTGCCCAAGTTCGAACACTAATTTATACAGTGGATGAAAGTTTCCCAATGCAATTGTTCCTAACTAATTAAACCTGTCAACTTCATTAGTGATTGGTCTCATTCAAACAGTTACTCGTGATATCGTGTGTATGTATATATGTACGAGTGCATGCATTGTGTATGTAGATGAATGCGATAGTATCACACACATCAGTTGTCTACCCAAATTGCCATTGCTGCCAGAAAGTGTTTAGTAATTCATTTGACTTTTTTCACAGACGTCAAGCTTATGTTTGTTGTTCTTGTTAGCTATGCTTGTTCTTTTATTTAACGATACTTGTAATACTACCTGATCAATTAAATCTGTTCGCTGTCAGAGAAAACACTGAACGTGTGCCGGCAAGTTGTTGGCAACTGTCATTAGTCTGCTTGGGCTTAGTAACAGACTGACATATCATGAACAGACATACATATGTACATATAATTATATAGTACATTTGGGTTGGGRCACAGTGGTGGAAGGTTAAGAAACTTACGTAACTCCCATCGGCTTACGAAGTCAYGCGAGTGTTCCCACACTAACCAGTTATAAACAAATAATTTTTAAATAMATTTTTTAACACAGAATTTCCTTTTGAAATCTATTTTTAAACTTTGATTTAATCGAACTAAACTTTAGCTATTTTCTAATCAATTAGCATTTTTAAGACATATTAAGCACTTAATTGCAATATTTTCTTAACAACAACACAACACAATAATTTATACACTCACTGCCATAAAAAAAACTGAATTTATAAAATCCCTTAACCATTGTTCATGCTCAGAGCCAATCACTTCCAGTAATATAGTTCATTGCATAACTTTTATTCTGTGTATCATTTACTCCCACTCATTTGTCTTAACCCCTTAAATTCAAATTCCAGCAATTTATATAACAGCGCATGAAGAAGAAGACAGTTTGTATGCCACTGTAAACTATTTA
>NW_017534453.1:160315-165238 GCF_001853355.1 Bactrocera latifrons
TCTATATCTATATCTATATCTATATCTATATCTATATCTATATCTATATCTATATCTATATCTATATCTATCATGTGTTGAACACAATGCCGGCGACAGACTGCAAACGACATCTGACAAATATTAAAATACACACGTTCTTATGGGCTGACCTATTTTGACAGCTGCGCGACTACACGACTGCAGGCCGACAGTTGTCGTTCTCGCTAACTTCAATTTAATCCGATATTTGCCAACGACAGTAGGACGACAGTAGAGTTGACAGTAGAGAGATGAGGAAAAGTGGTGATGCCACTAATATGTAAAATGTAAAAACACTCAAAGCTCTAACCAAAATAGCTCTGTTACATCATTTGTAATAACAATTGATAATTTAAAACAAATAAATTTACCTATTTACTTATTTGCTTAAAAAATTTCACTTTGAACAAAATATTAAAATTTCATTGAAGTGCAGGTATTAGTATGGCCACAACGAAATTGTGTACATGTCGGCCATTGTTATATTGCTGCCCTCTCACAAACGTTCATGTAGTAGGATTCACAACGCCATTTTCAGTTCACTGTCGTGCTGCTGCAGTCTGTCGCGAGCATTGTGTTCTGCACATCAAGGCAAACACTTTGATCTTCTTGGCACAAGAATAGAGCAACAAAGAACATGTGCATTACCAAAGAGAAATTTGAGCGACCAAAGTTACAACAGCTGTCAGTGACATCACCCCAAATGGATTGATGTACTAAAAATTTGTATCTCTTAATTTCCAATAGCACTGCTTTCCCTCGCTATTCTCTATCTCGCCTAACGCCAATTTGCTAAYATAAGTGTTTACAGAGAGCATTGAGTCAAAGAACACACAATACAATAAGAAATGTGGGATCAACTGAACTTTTGGAGTCTTTTGATATCATATACAATGGCACTTGAACTTTTTTCTTAGTTCCAGCTTCTTCACTCAAACGACTGCTAGTTTTTTATACTCTTGCAACATGTTGCCAAAGTTACAACAACGCGAAGTTTTAGAGTTCATATATTAAAATATGTGTAGTTTATACGGGGAATATGTATATTCTCTAATTTTAGTGAGCTCTTTTGTGAATTTCCTTCCACCTTATAGATTGGAAAAAAGGAAACGTTAATAGAATATCTATTGCAAAAGAGCAAGAGGATATAGCATAGTTTTAGTGTCACTGTATGCAAAAGTTTTTCTTTTTTACAAAAGATCTTAAGAGAATATTAAATATTTGTTGTAGGTCTAGTGCGAGCGAAAGCATCATTTCTAGGAATTTACTATATAAATGCTTATACTTTCTTGTACATGAAAAATATTGTTTCCACAGTTCAGAGATAGTGGTTTGGATGTGAGAAATGAAAAAAGTGGAAGACTACCARAAAAAGTTTGAAGACGCCGAACTGCAAGCGCTATTGGTTGAAGATGATACTTTGAGTCAAAAGCATACCGCAGCCATTCTAATTGTTGAATAAACAAACAATTTCAGATTATTTGAAAGTTATGGCGAAGAAAAATCGGTTCAGGCTACAATCCTTTGATAAATTAAAGCAATTTTATTTATTGCTTCTATAAAAATCGCCTTCAATTAACTGTCAGCACTTCTAATTAACAGCTATATAAGCTATTAATTTTTTTYCCAGCTATGGCGATCATTACTCAAATTCACTTAATTACTTACTTTTTGTTGAAATAAAATTTTCGAAATTCATTTTTTCGAATTAACCAAATTATATCGCAGAAGTCAATGCTGAGTCGATGCCACTCATTATGTCATAGTTCCCTTTTCCAAAACAAAGAAAGTGAAACTTAAATGAAAGCTAAAATAAAGCAACAACAAYGCTTTCAATAGCAACAATAGTGAAAATAGTAGGTGTGGGTGGTTCCACAGTCAGTAACAACAGGAAACTGAAATAGATTAATTGGCGTCTGGTTAAACAACATGACAAAGCTTAATACTTTTCCAGTTTACAGCTGGGCGCCGAGCGAGCGCTCACGCCTTCATAACTGCTCCACATACATATATAACATATATATTCACAAATCTATATGAAWTATACGTAAGCGGGCTTGCGATTGCGTGACGCATAGCGATTTTCGTTGCCACTGTCGCCGCTGCCGTGMTGCCAGGGTGCCAGAAGATTAATACATATTAATATTTATTTTGCGTGTAGGCATAAGAAATGAGCCGGCGTGTTTGATGGAATGCACCCTTCTGTGTTCTTTGTGCCGCCACTTTAGTAGTGTCCCACCATTTGAGAACCTGTCGGATTTGATTCCTTTGCCTAGTCCTTCATGCTGTCGCTTATGCCTTTGTACTCATAATATATTTCCTCATATTAGTGAAGTAAGGAAAAGTTTTCACATTTTCTATTATTCGCGGTTAAATGTGATTTTTTTTTGCTTTTGTTAAACAATACCGTTAAATATTGCTTAAGGTCTTTAACTCAGAAGTTATAACTTTGCTGCTTGGCATTGACATTTGTGCGYATTGTTTTGAAAAATGTAAATGGAACAGTTGACCGATTGGATATACTCGAAAATAGCAGTAATGCCTTGGACAATAGTCTGTGGCAGATTTCGAGAAAATAGCTTGTCAAATGAAACAGTTTTCCATATCCTGTAGTGGTCCCATATCGRCGGAAATTGACAGTTTTTATGAGAGGAAAGGACTTGCGAAAAATTTTGGACCGATGTGTCAATAACTGAGRGTCCGTCAATGCAGTGAAAACGATAATCAGACGGGACACATTCCACTCAGGTCATCACACTGAGCATATACATATAGTATATACTTATAGGGTACCCTATGCTTCTTTCTTAGTGCTACAAACTTCATGGCAAACTTGATATATACTGTTCAGGGTAAAAAATAGGGACCAGAATTGAATACATATATTAATAAGATCCTTTGAATCAAACCTTTAGCGAGCTTTGGCAGTTTTCGTGTTATTAGTCGTTTCCRTCATCGTTAAATATTTGAATACATTAGTAACTTTGGTCATAGACGGGTTAGGAGAAAGGTATTTGTGTATTATATTCTTAAACCGTCACCGAGATCTAATCAAAAACTAACATCTTCTAATAAGACCTATATATAYCCATAATATTTTCATTTTCCTATTAAAGATGATCTTTTTGGACCGAATTGTATTGCCTTCCCTTCGAGAGACATGTGTATAAGGGCGAGGTGAACAATGAAAATAACCTATACGGATGGGTCAATACTACATAATCGAGTGAAAAGTGGTCACTTTTTAGCAAAATTAGATACCATAGATAAATAGAACCCTCCGTCTATCTATCCGTAATGAAGACTATAGCAAATAAAGAAAGCCTTCTTGTTCTGACAAGAAATGTACTCACAACATGGACTATATTTATAGACAATCGGCTTTGAAATCACTAGGAACCCTTCGSGGTTCGTGAAAGAATATCTTGATTTCGTTTATTAGTTCAATCGATTTCAATGGACTTCAGAACATAATGACATCCCTGTGAAATGTGTTCCTTCTTTTCGCTACTTGGCGCCAATTGGATATATTCCAAGAGAAGCAGGTTCTTCTACACTTGGTCCTTCAAACGGAGTGGAGGTCTTCCTCTTTCTCTGCCTCCCTCGGCGGGTACTGCGTCCATTACTTTTAAAGCTGGAGTGTTTTCGTCCATTCGGACAACATGTCCTAGCCAGCGTAGCCCATATCTTTTAATTCGCTGAACTATGTCAATGTCGTTATATAACTCATACAGCTTATAGTTCTATCGAATGCGATATTCGCCTTGGCCAATGTACCAAATATCATAAATCTTTCGCAGAACTTCTCTCTCGAAAACTCGCAACGTCGACTCATCAGTTGTTGTCATCGTCCAAGCCTTTGCGCCATATAGCAGGACGGGAATTGTGAGTGACTTATAGAGTTTGGTGTTTGTTCGTCGAGAGAGGACTTTGCATCTCAATTGCCTACTCAGTCTGAACTAGCACCTGTTGGCAAGAGTAATACTGCGTTGGATTTAAAAGCTGACATTGTTGGTGGTATTTACACTGATTCCAAGATAGACGAAATTATCTACAACTGCAAAGTTATGACTGTCAACAGTGACGTGAGAGCCAAGTCGTGAGTGCGACGACTGTTTGTTTGATCATCACATTACATAATGTCGGGAAATAGAAGAAGAGAATATTATAAAACAACTTCAAACAGATTCCAAAGTTTTGTATAGGAAAGTAATCGTAACTTTCAAAGAAGGATTTTTTGATGATATTTCGGAAGCTGCAAAGAACAACTTCATCAGAACCATTTGAAGTTTTAGGGAGAAGACAATACAATGATWAGATTTTACTACCGATGGTTTCATAATATGCCTCCCTAAAGACTAGATGAGTTGTTTAAGAATTATAAAATTAAGCACATTATTTCGAAAGGTTTATCGGTTCAACAGTTACCGGAAGCTTGGCGATTTTATTAAAAAGCTCAGGAATGCTGTCGGACAGTTTTCATTTACATTTAAAATCAACCGATTTTTCTGAAAATTYGTAATCTATTTCTGTAGATATAAATCTATCATAAAAATATTTTTATGAGTCTTTTGGTGTTTTTCAATGGTATTGAAAAAATGGTTTCAAACATTATTTAATTAATAAYTTTAGTTGTTTAGCTTTAGCAAAAGATTTAAATGAAAAATATTTCAAATTATTTGACCATTAAATTTATTATTTAATTAAATTTATTAAAAAAACTCAAAAATGTTGTCCGTTCAGTGTATCTACTATTAACCTTGAAAATTTTCGGCGTATGCTTATTTATTTAGAACATATGACAAAGAATATGTACTTGTCACAACTGTCATATCGAAAGAAGCCTAGAGCGACAGCAACGAACGTGCGTGAGCTTGTTTAGAGAAGTGGTTACAAGTACAA
>NW_017534453.1:166070-181013 GCF_001853355.1 Bactrocera latifrons
GACCTATTAGTGCTGCAGTCTTCACTTCCTCAATCAGGCAATTGCATTTCTAGGCTCCACATATGCAATTGATGCTCACATAATACATATMATTTAATATCTGAATATATTACTTGGGATTAACTTGGCTGTGTGTTGGTAGTGTGTATGTGCTTCAACCTATCTCCATGCGGGCTACCTTTGCTCTTTGCCAAACTTTCSTAAAACAGCCTTAAGTACATATACGAGTGCAGAAATGTTTCTTTAAAGTTTTTAGTGAAAAAATTCCACAAAATTTTCACAACTTTTGCAGTTTTATGCGACGAACTTTCGCTCTTTTCTCAAAACTCCTGTGATCAACTAATGCCACGCGTACAAACATACATACATACATACATACATAAGTGTGAATGTATTTGTGTCTGTCGCTGTGTGTGTTTGCAGGTATGCCCGCGTGCGCTTTCGATTCGCCAGGGTCTGTCGCATTAGCAGCTTTTAAGTTTTCTGCCTCGGTGCATTGCACAAACCATTCGTCTGGCTGGTGTGTTGCAGTCGTGGCTCTCAGACGTTGCGCACTTAAAGCCTTTGCCAAAGCCAAAGTAGTTGTTGCTTTTAGTTCAGTGGCAATTATTATTGTGGTTGTTCTTGTCGTTGTGAGATTTGTTYGTTTTTGTAAGTTTTGTTGTTATTGYCGTTCTTATTAACGTTATTATTGTTGGTGTTTGCATGAATGTTGTTGTGTCGTTTAGTTGTCGTTGTAATTTTTTATTGTTGTAATTTTGTTGTTGTTATTGTTGTACATTTTGTTGTTGTTGTACATTTTGTTGTTGTTATTATTGTTGTATCTTTGTTGTTGCAATTTTGTTGTTGTTGTAATTTTGTTGTTGTTGTAACGAGACACGAGTTGAATTTCTTATTACGACACGTTTCAGCAGAAAAGTTTTGCATGCAACTTGCTACGTTGCAACATTCACTTACACACATACTTGCACACTCACCTACATACAACTATTTATACTTTTAATGCTGTAGGTGTGTGTTTGTTGAACGCATTGCAACAAATAAAATTGCAACTTTTTCCTGCGTCTACTGCGTATTTACTTTTACTGGCGTTGCAGCGCGCACATGCAACTTCAGTTCGTTCGCTCGCATTAAGCTGCAATTGTTACTTTTAATGCTGGCGCTTTTGCTGTTGTTGTTGCTGTTGCTGCAACTTTTGCCTTTAACATTTGATTGCAAAGTTTATTGCCTTGCAAACGCGCCGCACAACTGAAATCACCAGCTAAACAACAAAAACAATATGACTTTCCACTAACAACAACAAGGAAGCTAGTTCCCCACCAACAACAACATGAGTCMACCAGCACACCACCGCAGCTATTACCAGCTCTCCGTCGCCTTCTCCGCCGCTGCCGCCGCTGCCGCCGTCCTCGTCGTCATCATTTGCGGCTGCCGGTGCTGCGCTCAGCTCAGCCAATGAAAGACAKTTAATGTTGTAGCATRGCCSTTGATGCTGTGCCGTTGTCTGACGTCTGTTTCCTGATTGCTGAGCATGGGCTGGCAACTATGGTGGCGACTATTACGCATGAAGAAGCAACTAACTGCAATTGTGAAACAATTGTTGCAGCTCTTGGGCAAGCGCCGGTGGTGTTGGCGGCGTCAGCCAGCACATGGCTACAAACGGCAATGTGCACTTCGCGCTACTGCTCCTAAGGGTATAAGTATGTGTGGGTTAGTTTCTGCACAACTTGCCGCCGTTTGGATAAAAATGTTATTCGCGTGGCCTAAGCCAAGTCTATGCGTGAAATCTGCTTACTTTCTTCTCACTTTGTTTTGTGTCTATATGAGTTTGTATGAGTTATTTCTATATTCAAAGCTACATTTACTGCTGTTCCGGACTAGATACTTACACAACGAGAATAACTGTACTCTTCTTAAATTCCAGCAAAGAAATTGAGTTCTCAGTTCCATGATTAAACAAACACATACCTTTACTGTGTTTATAAATGTACTGGATTTAGATACTGATGTATGTACTTATTGAGTATCATTAAAGAAACACTTTCTTTTCAATCTACGATTTTATTATGTTTGGGATTTACCCTCGTTATAATGATCTTCTCAATATCCTTCTGGTAGTACGACCCTGCATTTTCTTCCGACTAGGTTTCAGTTCCATCGATTACCTCTTCATCGTTGGTAATTTTTTTCTTTCCAGAAAGAGTTCTCTAAAAGCCTAAATACAATAAAACAACGCTAGAAGCCAGGCCCGGGAATACGGTGAATATGCTAAAATGCGGTCCATTGCCTTGATCAAAGAAACTATATACCAAGTTGATCCTTTTTTGGAGGTCCTGTATAATCTTATTTACGACGACTATCTGTCGTTCCAATTTCTCACCGATTTTCCACCATATTCTGATTGATGAAATGCAAGATGATGATCTCTAGCATGAAAAAGTCTACGAATTTGAATCTGGGTAGCCAACTGACAATCCAATTTCTTACTATAAGAAATCGTATTTCTCATTGTTGTTATGTGAGAAGTGCTCTGAACATAGAGTGTGTCGCAGCAAGTGAGTTTTGAAAGACACTTTCAAGGTTTTTCAACCTCGTGCCTATGAAGCATTATTTATTCCCATTATGACAGAGACACGTCCGACTCAGCTCGTTTTCTCATCATTTGGTATGGAAGGTTGCTATAGGTTTTTTTTTTAAGATACTCACACCTTACATAAGCTTACATAAGACGTAATACCTCACAATCGCTTTACTAGATGCGTCCGGTTCATCTCTGTTGCGCGGCTAGATGTTATTCAACACAACAGCGATCGAGTCTTGGAATTTCATAGGATATGTGTGCCACTATATATTGCAACACTGAAATGGTTAAGTTATACTCATATTCTCTCAAACTCTTATAATTATTTACTCATTTCCCAATGTCATTAACTTCCTTATCTTACAATTTCCAAACCTTTTTGATATACCAAATTTTACCCGSGATGACAAAAAARRAWWTTTTCACGAATTTTAATACAAATCTGTATTATCGCYTTCGAAATAAGCTCCTCAGCCTAACTTGCTTGGCTTTCAATTCTCTGCACACTTTATATAACCCTCGACGGGGAAGATTTTCTGTGCTTTCTACAAAAATTGGTGTTTGAAGCTCATTTTTGGAGTATCGACATCATATTATTAAATGCCCGTCTCGTCATAAGTAACATATCTTATGTATTTTTTGCAAAAAAAATAGGCCTTTTGGTAAGAGTTAGTTATCATTGACTCGATGAACAAAATATACAAAGTACAGATTACTTCACAGCCACAATTGAAGTACTCAGGGTAAAATGGACTCTGATTGAAGTTCAAAAAGCACTTTTCATATGTATACACAAAACAAAATAAAAATAAGATTTACAATGTCATATCAAGAACGACAAATAGAGGCTTCAGCCATCGACTTCTAATCGCAAATGTGTTGAACTCAGTAATACAATATGCCACTCCAGTTGGATACAGGCACACATAATAGCGTGTGCCAGACCAATAAATACAGTGCATAGACCCACAAGTGAGTAACAAGTGCTTTCCGAACATTATCCAGCGAAGAAGCYGAAGTACTATCTAAAAAGATGCCCATAGACATCCAGGGAGGAGATTATAAGAGCTATCAGCGCCAATTACAGAAGTAAAAAACGAGAGAAGAGAAAGCAGTACGATGGACCTGACATCCATATGTCGATAACTAGACAACAAGTGGACTTGGATTTCCACCTGAYCCAAATATTGACCGCTTAATATTATGGGTGCTTCAGAGGCTATCTATACAAATTCCAAAATGACGTCAGTCCGTATTGTTCGATGTGTCCATAGAAGACTCTGAAAACGTGTTTTCCATTGTACTCGGTTTCTAAACATAAGGAAAATATTGGAAACTGCACCAGAAGGTAGTTCAACGGTGGAAAATTGGACTGAACTTATGTGTCAGATGGTACATTTCCACTCATTTTAAGCAGCCTTGGTCGATTTCTCGAATTACTGTTAAAATCTTAAAAAGAACAACATGAAGTTCCTCAATAGCATTAATCTTATGTTCCTCTTGTAAGACCTCGACCTTCACTCAGTTAGCCTTTGGACGAATATATTAATTATAGCAAAAATTGCCAGAAAGCTCGCTTTAAATGAACCAGCGCAACCACAAACCGTACGCTCGAAATTCTCGAGTGCAAACTCGATACATACATACATACAAATATATACATACATACATACATACATATATCTACCAGCTACAAATATGTATTTGCTGATGCACTCATCTCTAATGTGCTGCCGTCGTTTGTTGCTTCAGTTCCTTTCGCAAAGTGTAGTAACACTGCAAACATAACCTCAAAGCATAATTCCAAATACACACCCATACATACATACATCTCTATGTAAACAAATAATATTGTGCATGCATACATACATACGCAAATAGCTGTAAAACCACTAAAGATATGCAGAGAGTATCTAAATACTTGCACAGATATTTAGTCGAACACAAACAGTTGTTCTAACGGTATTTTGTAAATGCGAGCCTCTACATTGAGCTACAGTAGCCACACATATACATACTTCTATACTTACACATACACGCACACTTAGCTTGTCTTCATTTGGCTGAAGCAGCTGCGACTGCCCTGCGGCCAGCAACTCATTGAAACGTTGCCATCTCCAGCACCTCGCCTAACTTTGCCCAACTGGACCCTGAACTTCAGTGTTATTGTTGTTGTTGTGTGGTAAGTATGTGCAAACGTGGCCGATATAATTATGTATGTGTGAAGCTTTGTTTGTGTGCGTGCAAATGAGCTGCAAGACCACACTTGTTTCTACTTTGGTTTTTGTTGCTGTTGTCTTAACTTGACTAACGCCTTACTTGCTGAGCAAACACACACACATACATACAGCCATACATATATGCACACAAACTATGTATTTGTGTAGTCTGCAAGATTCAGTGCCTTTTCTGCTCCATTTCTTGTTGATTCGCCTTCATTTCTTCCATCATTAACTGACCGACTCGCCCGCCACGGCCTAACTGCCGCGGCCGACTAACGGAAAATGCATTTGCGGTGCCTGTRGTGCCACTACACACAAACTCCTTAGCCCATTTACATATGTATGAACTAGCTATGTATCCACTTGGTTTCGAAAAAATRGCGGCAAAATGTAATGCTCGTGGAATGGCTGTGCGTAAGAGGTAATGGCGTTGCTATAACCATTACAATTTTTCCATTATTGTTTGGCTATCATTGTTGCTGTTTGTTGTTTTTCCGCTTTTTTGTAATTTCGTTTGTAGACGCATATTCCGAGGCAGCAACTGAACAAATTACTTCATGGCCCAACAGCGTGAAGGAAATTAAGGGGATTAGGCGCATTCAGTGCAGCCCCTTCGAGTTCGAAATCGGTTTCTATGCGCTCAGCGGGCATGGCAATCAGCGTTTGGAGTTTTAAGTGGGTTTCTTAGTTTTTGTATGAATGTGTTTGTATGTGTGTTGCTTTTATGCAAACATTTCACATTATTCGTCATTAAAGTTGTTACTTTTGTTACAATGTTCTTCTTATTTCTTTATTTCTTTAAATTCAATGTTGCTAGTCGCTTCATTTAGCCTTCTTGTGATATCCTTTTTGTTTCCAATTGAATTGAACACATATAAAGGATGATCCATTTCAAGGTTTTCTACTTTTCTCAAGAAACAACACAGAAATTTCAAATTAATGRGGAATGTTTATTATCATTCAARGGCACATTCTTTGRCATTTACTGTTTGATGATTATCTCTTTCAAATRTTGSCCGCGGCTACATTTAAGATGGTCCATCCCTTGAGTCCAACTTTCGATAACTTGTTCGATCAATTCGTAATGATGTTATGCTCCAAGACTGCATAGAYTTTAGTCTTTACATTTTCCTCATAGCAAAAAAACTAACAGTGGAATATCGCACGATCTCGGTGGCCAATCGAACGGCTCAAAAAGTGAAATTATCTACTCACCGATATGTTCTCTGAAAAAATCCATTGATTGATGCCATGTAGGGGAAGTGGCGCCATCTTATTGAAGCCAAATTTCGCCAAGATAACGAGCYTAAATTTCAGGCATTAAATAGCAATTTTTGAAGAAATATGGACCGACGATTTCACCGGCCTACAAACCACAGCAAACCGTTGTTTTTACGTTTGAWTCTTTTTCTTTAAGAGCTCATAGAGCGAAGTGATGTCGCTTGGAAAGGTTGCCGCTTCAGTTCTTACACAAGTTGTATTTTGTACGCTTCYATTTTAGTTCTCCACGTAAAATSGACAAAGTCTTTCAATAAGTCAGTCCGAGTTGCTGCGAACGGCGCCGAATCGACTCTCCAAGGTCTTTGTATAGATTCGTTAGTACTTTGTCGATCTGTGCGAGTTTTAAAGTCTTTTTGATTAATTTTTAGTCTATTTGGGTATCACAATGAACCGGCGTTCTCAGCTATCCAAAAGGAATCTGGTAATATACGAAGTCAATCCGATGGATATTTAGCTTAACCACCCGTTGGCACCATTAGGGAGATTGTGATTTCAGTCCAATCGAATTCGTAGTTTTGTTTTGCCCGACTTTAGAACATATTGTCAACATATTTTTCAAACATAGAAAGCAGTAATATCGTTCGCTGATCTGATATTTATTTTTCGAAAGAAGATCATGAAATTAAATCAAAACACGTTTGCTTTCTACATCGATGACTCTTCTCCAACAATGGTAATTACCAAAAATCGGCTTAGTGGGTTTCAACGCAGTCACATAATAAAGTCCACGATGTCGTAATGGTAAATAGACGTTGGAAGGACTGAAAGAAAGTCGAATTSTTTGGATGACAAAGCGTAAATTAGTTTTCATCTAACGGGAAACCATACTGTTTCGTCGTCGGACTATTTGGAAAAAGCTGTTATTGTGTTGGTTCCTTAGGACATGCAAAGAGATGGTTACAGCATRCGTGGATCCATTGCATGTAGGACAAAGGTTTGGTAGTCGGAGTCGATTCTAGATATGTAGGAGATGTTGCTGCTACAGAATACATAACGAAGTTGTAAAATACGATTCCCTAAACTGCTAGTTCAACGCTACAGGAATTGACACGGAGTTTATTCGGCAAAGGACTGGTATTTCGACAATCTGACCCTAATTGGATCGGTTAGTAGTTAGTTATTGGCGTTCTTTCATTATAGCAATGCAGCGGCTCACACCAATGCCGTGGTCTAGCAAAATTTAAATCGATTTAAGCTATTATTCAGATATCTTGAGGCAGATTTAAAAAGTCCATTGATATTTATACAGTACGGAAAAGTTTTTCTACTCAGTATTTTCTATCCTTTTCTCAAATGTTTGTGGTTTCCGTCTTTTAAGTAAAAATTTATGAAAGGCTAATAAATTTCGGAGCAAGTTTAACCCATTTGCCAACACTATCACTGTTGAGGGAGTGGGAAACAACCAATAGTTAAATKCGAAACTAAACTTGTCACAACCAATAACTAATGACGAAATAATAACAAAATTAGTTTTCACTATTTACACAAACCATTTACGAGTAAGCCTGAGTCTATCGATTCCACAGTTAAATGGGAAGACACCAAACACCACTTTAATCCATGACATATTTAATGGCGTTCAAATTACCATTCGCATTGTCCTTATTGAAAAATCCATTACTTGAAGCCTCACGAGAATACTTCGTCGATAATGACCTTAATTTGTCTTCTCCTGTGGCGCAAGTGGCAATCAACATGTACGCCTGGACATTATTCGGCTACAATCAACTCAGACACCTGCGCATAAGTAACTACAAATACAAAGTAAATTCCTCGATAGATATGTGTGTGTGTAGTACGAAGCTCGCTGTGTTTACAGAAGYATTTCTCAGTTCATCAACGGCGTAGCCCTTTACGACTTCTCTGACCATCGTCAATAGCAATCAATGGTCGATGGGTTGTTTGGTCGGTTGGCTTCGTGCCTCAAGCGTGCTAATTCTCACAGCCGGGCAGCGCAGCGGTCATTGTGGTGTTTGGCTACCTTTATGGCATACCTAATTACCTCATCCTGATGGCGGCAATGACTTTGAAGCTGAAGCTTTAGTTCGAATTGTGCGCCCTTGTAACGGCACCTGTTGTTGTTTACCTTTAATGCCGATAATATCCTATTTGTTCACCTATTTGCTATGAATTCTGATAACTGTTGCTTCTGTCGTGTTTAGCAGATTAAAGGATAACGGTATTTTACTATATACGCATGTGTGTGTTAGTTAGCGTGAATATGAATGGCGGGAAACGCGTGAGCATTTCATTGATTATTACTGAATATGAATGTGGCAATAATGATTATAATAATAAGTAAGCGTGGTAATAATAATATTAATATTGGTGTGGCACTCATGTCCTTAACAGGTGTTTATGRAATTCGCTTCTTAACTATTTGTTAGTGCACATTGATGATAATATTTAGAAATGTGAATACAAGCTGTTCAAGGAGCCAAACTACTCCGGCCACTTACTTTCACCGATGASGAGGTTCAGAATGTCATCAGCAAGGCAAAATCGTCCAAATTCATTGGCCCTGATGGAATTAATATGCWGATGCAAAAGCAYCTAGGCTCGWCGGGTAGCAGCKTCCTCCCCAAGGTCCTCAACYTGTTGCTGMCCARTCTTCAAATATGTGGATAATCGRAAGAGTGCCCCACTACTGAAACCTGTGAACAAAGGGTAGACCTTCACGCACCACTTGTGCCTGGCAAACCACCAGAATGGCTTCCAGAAAGTACCCAGCAGAACCACAGCACTTACCGTCACAAACAACCAGACAGTTCATGGCCACAACCAAAAACCATTGTCAAAACCCTACTAGAGGACATTGAAAAATATACGCTTCCTCCAGGACTGAAAAGGCGGATTATGAACTACGGATTCCGTAGAGAGGTGCTCCCTTTGCTGTTTAACTTCAACATTTCGAAACTGCTTGAACCACCCGAGGGCATTTCTATCACCTCGTATGYTGATGATTGCACGATAATGACGTCGGACAATGGAATGGATGGCATGTGCTCAATTGTAAAGTCTACCTCTCCGACTTTTCTCGCTTTATCGCTGCATGGAACCTAACACTCTTGTCCACTAAATCCACAGCGAACATGTTCACTAACTGGAGGAAGGAGTACAGACTTGACCTTAATATTGCAGTTGACCCTACTTTTCTAGATGTGACATTCGACAGCCTGTGTTCCTTCACACGACCACGATCATTGCCAAAGTTAGAGCCGCAACAAGATMGTWAAGRCGYTAKCCGGTAGCACATGGGGAAAAGACAAAGAAACGTTGGGAAATATTGGGTCCGACCGCCATGTAARCCAGTGGAGGATAAAGAGAGAGGAGGGGGKACAACCCAAGARTCTGMGGCCGACRAACAAACCGCAAAAATTTCTGCGTGTGAACTTGCGAAGAATACTTCAAAGTCTCAGTGCACATTCCTCTGTTGGAAGATTTGAAGACGRACTTTTCTAGAGAAGTATTGGTTGTATTTCAACTGACTTTGCCTTTTCCAGAAAATTATGTACTCTGAAAACCAAAGAACTGCTTGATAGATAGATTCCAAGGTATTTTGGATAATGACAGAGTCATACGACGACTGAGGCTCAACGTTGACCTTAATCACTGGCGGTGCCATTGGGTGCAATTTTGTGGTAGACGAAATTATCTACGACTTCTATGACTGTCAACAGTGACGTAGGAGCTATGTCGCGAGTGCGATGTCTGTTTGTTTGAGGACAGGTGATATTTCGTCTTGTCCTCGATTATTACCAGACCAATTTGCTTCGCTTTCTTATCCAGACTTGAGAAAGCATACAGTACGCCAGCAGCTGTACTCTCTTATAAAAATAGGGAAGGTCTATTTAGTTTTGCTGCTTGAATTATTTTCTCCAGCAGTAGATCGACGAAGTCACACCATGGGGAGTCGCTCTGTCTCAAACCTCGTTGGGTACCGAACGGCTCGGAGAGGTCTTTCTCGATCCTGTCGGAGTTTATGGTATTGCTCAACGTCAGYTTACACTGCCGTATTGATTTTGCGAGGATACCAAATTCAGACATCGCGGCATAAAGGCAACTCATTTTCGTGCTGACAAAAGCAGCTTTGAAATTTAGAACAAAGTCGATCATATTGAKATTATTTTAATGTACTAATTTTACAGATTTGCAAGATGGTGGCACTTAGTTCACCCAAAAGTTATAAATGCCTTCAAATACATTTAGCGTAGGTGGAACTCTAAGGAAATAGAATTTGTTTAAACATATAATTTTGTACAATGTGAGGTCTTTTGGGAACTGCAAATCTCAAAAACTTATAAAAAGCTTCACAACAGTCTCTTCTCCCTATTTCCAATGAAGTTTTCGACATTAATCATTCGCTGAACTGCCAAGATCAGATCACTACGCATATCTACATAAGTTTTTATTGCTCTCAAATGAATGTGAAAGCTCTTGGTGATTAAAAACACCCACGCTCTTTATATACATATTTCTTTACATATTTACACGGTATGCTGGCATATGTAAAATAATAGACCAAGCGAAAGCAACAAAGTTTCACATGACCTTAAACTTGTTCACTACTAAAAAGCTTCTCTGAATGAGTGTCTGCGTATGTGTGCGTCAAAGTTTATGTGTYTGTTTTGAGTGTAGTAAACGAAAGAAGGCAAGCAAAAGAAATGTGGAGGAAAATCCGTTTGGAGCTACTGAATGCCAACCGAAGCCTCTGGGTAATCTCTTCTATTAAATCAGTGGCAATTTTTCGAAGGGCGTAACGGCATCAAGATGGAAAAACCAACAAGTGTCGAAAAAAAAAAAAAACGAAAAGTGCCAAACAAAAAACTGTAACAAGGCAAACAGAAGGCAAAAGAAAGGAAAAAGCAGGCAGAAGAAAAAAAAAAAAACAACAAGATGAAAATAATTACAAATATTATGCAACAAAATGCGAAAGCAAGCGTTGCTTGCCACGCTCAGACGCTCCGGCACTTCGGTGTATTGGCGCTAGTTGCTTGCCATTATTTTTGTTGTGCTGTGCTGTTCCGCTACGACGCAGGCAACGCACTCAATTTTCTTTGCAAATTAAAAATGCTAAATTAGGCCAATTAAACAGAATGATGCTACTTGCTTTTGCCACAGTCGTCTTAACTAGTCGGGCCTCAGCCCGGCGCTTCAGTCAGTGTACAGTTGGTGCTAAGCATATACAATGTACCGTTATAGCTGCAAACAACAGCTAAGTGCTCAAGGCGATGATGCCCAAGACTGACTGTGAGCGCCGCAACAGCTGTATTGACACCTACTACCGAGCTTGCCACAAGCTTTTGTTGCTGTACTAGTGGCGTTTATATCTCTGTTGCTGCTTATAATAAGCTACTCTTTAAAGTGAACGGCGAAAGTAAGTGAGAAGGACTGCTAAATTAGTTAGAATTATCAAGTTGAGACGATTTAGTTCGACACATAGATATTTCGGTTGTGTGGAATTGGGGCGAATTTTTGGAATTTTGAGTGAGTTGTCTTACCAGTGAAGTTTCTCAGTGCACTATTCTCTCTTGAATTGAGAATATGGATTGGTTATCTTATTCGGCGTATGGTTCATAAAAAGTCCGAAGTTGTCGAACTTCCGTGATCCGCTTCTAATGAGCTTTTATTTGGAGGAAAGTTGAGGCATGATTATATCATTTTATCTTCAAAAAAGTTTATGGAGTGCATCTGAAATGAAGATCCGGTCTTGCAGAGACTACGGAAATATAAGAATGTATTTTCGATATTCTCGTATGGAAGATCTCGCAGAAAGAAAACGAAAGAAAGACCATGATGGTTGGTCTAGTCGAATGGAGAGCATATTCCTAGAGGTAGTTGGTGTCAAAGGAGAGTCTTTTTGTACGAGATAAGTATTAATTTAGGAAAGTTTGAAAAGTGTGAGTAAAAGTTGGAGTTGTTCACAGTAGGGTTCGGAAAAAGATTTTGCATGCGCTGGAACTAGTTGTACTGGGTGTATTCGATTTTCAGTAACCAATTCAATGTCAAGGACCTGATTCGAATTTCTTCAAAAAAGAAGCTAGAAAAGGTCTAATACCATTCGATCAATTYTGATACGAACGAACAAAAATAAATTCAAAATGTTGTAATCACTTATTTTACAACACGAGCATGCGGATGCTTAAAGCTTTGCCGAGACGGCCTTAAGTGTCTTCGATAATTTTTTTGGTTTCGGCTTATGGACACCAAGTTTCGTCACCAGTAATGATGAGTTCGATGAAGATAGAGTCCTCATCTAAGATGTCAAACATCGCTTTTGCGACCTCTTCTTGACGTTGGTTTTGTTAGAAGTTCGGGTCTTTTGGTACGAGTCGATCCTCAGCTAACTTTCAGATGCCAATATAATGATTTTCGAGCACTGCTTATTTAACATTCGTTGTATTCGTTAGTCCGGGTCAAATTTGATCGCACAATATTACATGTTATAACGGATTCGAAAYCTTCGATATTCAAACGCATTTTTATTTCTCCTTTACTTTTCTTTAATGTCACTTCTTTTTGTTGTTATTAAACTATGCAACACCATAGTCAGCATAGTTTGCGAGAAACTAAAAAAGTCTTTGAGAATCATTCAAACCAAAACTAGATGCTAAGCAACTGATCCGCAACTGCCCTTAACCATTCTTAACCATCGTTGAACCATCGTTGAAGCAATCAGCTTCAAGTTGAAAATCAGCTAATTGCAATGAATTAAGCGGTGTTCTTCGCGTAATTTCTTTTGTTTTAGCTGCGCTCGAAAATTCTTTGTTTTCRTTTTATTTTAATTTAATTTTTCCCAATAACTCTTGCATGTCAATGTATGGGAGGACTTAAGCCGCCACGCACTTAGCGCTTTTTTCGCTTGCTGCCCTCGTCAATGTTGTCACAACTTTCACAAAAATAAAAATAAAGAAGAATTGGAGAAGCCAACAAAAGAAACTTACCAAAAGGCGTGCCTTGAAATGAGTACGAAAAAGGCAGCCAAGCAGACTATCTAACAGCGACTGCTTTGCAAATATCCATATAYGTATATATAAACCTTTACATACATGTATAACAGTGCCCACATACATATCTACATGTATTGGTGTATAYGCAAAATGACATTGAGTTCTTCATTCATTTTCTCGTTTTCTCGCGCTGAAAGTGTTCGCCTCAATAAGACAAAAAGTGCGAAAAACTAACAGTACTAACAGTACACCAGTTAGCCGGGCGCTCGAAAGGACCCAAAGAACTGGAAAAACAATTTTACTTGATTGCTTTTAATGGCCAACAGCTTAAGTTCTCTTATCGTTGCTGAGTGTAAAGGTCTAACAAAACAAACAAGCAGGCCGTAAGAACCGTTAGCAGCGTTAGTGTCAGTGGGCGGCTGAAAGGATGGCCACTGTTGTTGATGAACATTGGCGAAATTGTACAGAGGCCACAACGCTTTTGCGTTGAAAATTTGAATATTTCGCCGCGAGCCAATTGACGCCAATAATTTTTACTACGTACACACACACAGACACACATACACTTACACGGCAATTCAGAATTTAAAAATTAAGTGCACGTCTTTTGGGTAATTTTTATTTAAGCAAATTTATTACTTTTATTACAAAACAATTAAGTGAGGCTAACTGTTTTTTACTGAACAAATTTAAGTTCCAATAATTATTTTAATAATATTTTAATTTTGAATTTATTATARTTAAAAATTAACGTTATTTGGGGGTAGCACGCAAAGAGAGTATCATATTCGATTACCCTGAAGTTCAAACTGCTCTAAAACCAATTCTTGAAAGATAAATACTTCGGTAAGGGACTGTACATATACTATACATTTCCAAGCCAGAAAAATGCATTTTTCTGCGAAATTTCCTTTGGGAAGTATTTTACTTAACAACAAATAAAAATACCAAACTTTATTGGTGAATAATTTTGAAAAAAAAAAAAAAATTGATTATCTGGATTCTGTAGCCGACCTCCCGGAGGACTTGCTCAACGTGTCTGGTGGTGAGCAAGATTTTTTTGCATAATTCAGAGTGGCTTAAAAAAWAGAAATTATCATCAACAAASTTATTCCTTCAATCATAACCCAAGAAATATAAGAAGGTCCTGTGGTCGATTGTTAAAATAGCGTTTCGAGTTCGTTTGGAGTTTAAGGGGAAWATATTTTCAAATATACATTATAACCAAAAATCAGSCGGAAATTGTAATTAAATTCTTCGGATAACTGATATTTAAAAACTGTATCTGGCKCAGAAGGACTTGTCTTAACTATAGTAGCCAAATATGAGAGTGATCTGTGAACCAGTTTGTTTACAGCTGCTGCTTAAGTCGGTAATTTTGTATTTCTAACCAAATTTCGTGTGCGAATTCGTTGCGAATGTCGAAATGACTTACGGTGATTCAGTTTTATTAAAAACACAACACTTCCAGGATGGTCGGGAGATCGTTAAAAACATGCTTCGTTCTGGGAGACCTTCGACGTCTTCAACTGATGAAAATATCGAAAAAGTAAAAGATAAGGCTTGAAATCGTCAGCCAAGTATTATAGAGATGTCCAGAGATCTCGCCATTCTCGCGAGTTCGTTTAAATCCTTTTCGTGAATCATTTGGGCATGAAACGAGTTCTTGCTCGACTCGTTCCGCAAAGCTGAAGTTTTTTCAWAAATAGTACCGTAAATAGGTCTCCTTGGACATACTTGACCATGCAAATTCCGATACCACATTCAAGGAGAGCATTATAACTGCCGACAAGCAAAAAGTTTATGAATTTGACTTGCAAACAAATTATCGGAATGGAGGGGGAAAAACGAGCCAAAATCAAAAAAACTACGCCAAAGCCACTCAAAAATCAAGGTGATGCTCATTTTT
>NW_017534453.1:183055-195451 GCF_001853355.1 Bactrocera latifrons
ATTTTTTCAAAATTGTTAAAGAGCTCGATATCTCTGGCCGTAATTACCTTGAGTCAATCGTTGACAATTAATATGTATCACTATATTCATTTCTGAATCCCTAGTTTTCTGACAGTTAGGTAAAAAAAAAAAAATAAATGGTTGCAACCTGCATTGCGTTTACGCCAGGTATTTCTAGTATTCTCACAATATTATGTTAGAGAAATTTTTTAATTGGAATAGTTAAAGAAAGTACAAAATAATATTCGATTTTTGTCTTTGATATGTAGAGTGAAATGAAAACCGAAATTTTTCTGCAGTTAATATAGAAGTTGAAAGTGCCAATGACAGGGCTCTACTCTCATACCAAATTCATCAGTTTTAAAAAAAAGTTATTCTTAAATGGCTGCATTTTTTCATAATTTCCCCTACGAAAGCAACATTGTGGACAACGATTTCCGCAGAAAATAATATAAATTAAAATTTAATTAAATTTTCATCAAGTCTATAACCATGCAGGCGCACAATGCGAACGCACACACACATATGCAGCACGTACGTGTGTGTGGCCATAACTAGGTACAGTGGCAGCAGAGTGTGAAGCCGAATGCAGTTTTCACTTGGGGATTATCATTGGGCCGGAATTGCTGAAACGCGAAATGTTATATAATACATAAAGCGAACAAAAACAATAAAAAAAAAAAACAAAAAACAAAAAAACGAAAGCAGAAACGCCAAAACCAAACCGCGCCAACAACAATAATTGGCTGCATGAACGCATATCGCGACGCCATCGTTCATGCCACGCAACGCGCGCACAAGTTGTAAATGAGTTTTCGAAAATTTTAAAAGTTTACCCACCCGCCCGGCACTTCAGCGCGCCACTAACGGCCAGGCCTTCGGCAAAATCTACTTTTCCGCAATGTACCGCTACACAAGCACGCGACGCCGCTCGTCATACCGGAGCACGGCTCGCGCCCAAGTACACTCAAAAACTTCCTAAATTGCTTTTATTATCGTCATCAACATCTTCGGCAACTCATTTGCCGAAATGCGTAGGTMTCCACGAATATGTGGGGGTAGTCGGCGGCAGGCCAGCGCACTGTAGGTGAGCTGAGCTCAATTTAACTGCGTTGAGCTGTGGTGTATACATATGTCGAAATGTTGCGTTAGTAAGCGCAAACAACAAGGCTATTAAAGAGAACGACAACAACAACAGCTGCAGAAACAATAGCAGTCTCAGCGCAGTGTCTACGTTTTCGCCAAGACAAAAGATGAAAAGTTTCTACTTTGGCGYTACATACATATATGAATATGTCTGTGTGTGTGCACACGCGACGCCAGTTGCAACAACACCGTTATAGGTATTCTGGGAACCACCTGTAAATGCGTTAAATTTAACTTGCCAAGTGGAAGTGAGTTGCAGGCGCCGTTCTATGGTATATACATATGTATGCTGGATAGCAAAGCGTTGACTTTTGATTTTTGTCTAGAGTTGAAAAGTGAAAGATTCTCTCCAACCCACTGCCTTTTGTGCATCTTCTTGTGCTCCAGCTAACTGAAAGCATTTCACCGAAAGTGTAGTATCGCACGCACAGCATTCCGGATTTCGTCGACTAATCACTTCACCGCATACACCCACCCACACTGCGAGACACTTATGGATATACCAGAGAATTGTAGTTTRCTTTAGCCACTAGTCTTCGTTAGGTTGTGCGGTGAAATGCAGAAAATGGCTATTGATTTTATTGCGACCACTTCGCTTACCTGCGCGCACCGAAATTGATGAGTTTTCAAGAGCCCAGACCGTTAGCCGCACTCACTCGAGCGCGAGATAGGCTTTCAATATTTGCTGTYTGTGGCAAGTGGGCGTTTTGAAAATACCTGGAAAGTTTGAGCGCAAGTTTGGCTGATTAAAGTAACTTTTGAGTTGAAATGCATGCACAGTTGCTGATTTTGAAGGTTCATTTGGGTAAATATGGTCCACTAATTAAATAAATGTGTTGAGTAAGATAAGTATAGAGTTTATTTGGATGGAAAGGCGTATTTTAGATATACAAGTATGCAACTTCGCTTATGTGATTCAAGGTAACCAGCAATTTCAATGCATTTTTTCCACTAATTCTTCGCTACTTTTTTTTTTATGTGCTGAGGAAGTTTTACATCTGTGTCCTTTTTCTATATTTTCGAAGCCAATTGGAGATTCCCAGTGGAGCCAGGTCCTTCCAGCGTAGTGGAGTTCTTGCTCTTCCTCTGCTTCCCCCGGCCAGTACTGTGTCGAATACTTTCAGGTCTGGAGTGTTTTCGTCCATTCGGACGATATGACCTAGCCAGCGTAGCCGCTGTCTTTTAATTCACTGAACCATGTCAATGCCGTCGTAAATCTCATACAGCTCATCGTTCCATCGAATGCCATATTCGCCGTGGTCAACGCCAAAGGACCATAAATCTTCCGCAGAACCTTTGTCTCGAAAACTCGGCAACTCATCAGATGTTGTCATCGTCTATGCCTCTCCACCATATGGCAGGTTGGGGATGATAACTGACTTATAGAATTTGGTCTTTGTTCATCGAGCAGGGATAACTTCCACGTGATATTCCAGGAGGTTGCAGAAGAGTACGCTTGGCAACAGCCACTTTACGATTTTGGTGCAGCTCCGTAGTTTTGCAGGAACCTTCGTCCAGTTAGTGAATATAGTCGCTTAGTAGAGTCGTTAGATTCCTTACAGAAAAAACACGAGAAATGAGGATGAGATAGCTGGTTTCGTTTGAACACATACATCACTTTCATAGCTTGACGCCAGCATCGAATAATAATCTGCGTATGAAGCGATGGATTTTTGTGCTTTCAAAATATATACGAGTAAGTTAAATAGAGAGTATTCCACTCGGCGGAATCACTTTTTAAAATCTTCTTAGCTTTAAACCTCACAATAGTGTGGATGATAGGTGGTATACATATGTATATATTTATAACTTAAAACTCACGAAGAATCAATGATTCAAGAGTTGTCGTTCTATAATTCCGACCTCTTTCTACGACTAGCTTCGCAGTAATGATTCATAACACTCAAATACCACTCWAACACCTCAGTCGAAGAGAGCTGTGAACATAACCTTGATTTTTGACTTGATTTGATATAGTTTTTTCGGCTTCGGTWCATCTTTACCATRATGTCTGGCCGATTGATCGTCTGTTTCCTGGTCGTAACCATAGATCCAAAACTCATCACCAGTAATAATACGTTTCATGATATTATGGTAGTCGGCAAGCATGGTTTCATTAAGGGATTTTGGAACCAATTGTACCTTAACTTTTCTTAGGCCCAAATGATCTTTAGAACGGATTTCACTGCTACTTTCGATATTTCAACYATGCCAAAAAAGTAAGCAAAGCTTTTTTCTTCAAAAAGCGAAGCGAAAAACATGCTTATTTATTGAGAGAACTGTCTTAAATTACYGAATTTTATCGGATGTTCTGTAAATGTAAAATAATGGATCAMGTTAAGAAAGAAACTGAAATTTCAACTGTCCAAGTGGAATTCGCCGAGTATCCGTGGCGAAACTCAATCCCGAGGCCTAATCGAACCTAAGGAACCTATGGATCTTATCTAAGGAATGAAGAATGAAGTTAATTATAGAGCACCCGAAAAGATTATGGAATTCAACCGAATTACGTAGTGAGCAGCCTCGAACTACTTAAATATGGGCAATACTACTCAAATTGGTTTGGAACTATATTTGATCCGGAYATTGGATGTAGAAAAATCCATAAATTTATTACTAAGATTCTTTCGATACATTTTTCCGTAATAAGTCTAATAAGCTTAGATTGAAGCAACTTTTGACAGTTATGCTTCGTAAGGAAGTAAGAAAGTTCCTGCCGTCGTCTCCAAAAACCAGCTGTCTAAGTGGATATTTTAGAATGCGAAGATGTGACCCAACCATACGACAACTTTTAAAGTTAGAATGGCAAATAAGCAGAATTTGTTCGACATAAATCTTTTAGTGAACCGGAGGGCCTTCAGTGATACTTTTTTTGGWCCTGTGAAGCTTTATATTTTTCTTCAAAAGAGTAAATTCGATACTAATTAAGACAAGGAAATTAAATGATTCAAGCAGAGTTTCTGTCTACATAAAAATCGCTTTACCAMTACAAGGGACTCAACCCCAATTCCACCGAATTCCACCGCCTTAATCATCATATATTAACCATAAATAAGCGGCTTAATTGCAAAGCTAATAAAACATTTTGTTTTCGTTTTCTGTTTTTCTTTTTTTTTACTTTATATGTTGCCGTGGCAAAGAAGAAGTACGGTAGGTGGAGTGTATAAGTTTATCGTCGATTGCATTAAAAAGGCATTTAAAAAGTGGAAAGTGCAAACCCGTTAAGCCGARGGCAAGTGGTACACTGAGTATACTAAATATACATACATATATAATGTTATCCTTGGCTGCCGGCCGAAGGTTAGAGGCCAAATTAGTATGCAAACAGCAGATAAATAGGAGCACTTTCAAATGAGATGGTGGATTGCGCCTAAGTGTATGCTTGGCTTGCCACCAGCGGTTGGTCGGTCGTTTTTGCCACGCCGAAACCGCAAATTAACTTAGGAATCCTTAATTATGCTGGTGATGCCGTTCGTTGATTTTGCTTATACCTACTCTAACTTTCTTCCACGGGCCTTGCTCTTCTTCGTTTTGTCTTTACTGTTGTTGCAGTAGAGCTAGTAGAGCCAACGAGCAAGCGAGTAAGTGAAAATTTYGGTGTGATTAAACGCACGAAAACCAGATAGTTCAACAGTTCAACAACTTTAAGTAGTTTAAGTGGCTTTTCGTTGATTTGTGGCGGTCCGAGTTTGTAATTAGCGTWGCCCGAAAGTGGAAGATGCAAATGCAAGCGCAAAAGAACAGCCAAGGGTAGGCATCGGAAGAATTGAATTGCCTACCAAAAGCGCGTCAGATGTTGGTATTGTTGTTGGTGCTGGTGTTACGCCTGCAATACGAAAATTCGGCATTAATTGCGACCACGAACAGCAAAGAGGCGTGCTGTCATACAAATGGCTTTGGCGGTGTTGGTGATCGCGTTGCCACCCATTGTCAGTTGCAGACAACACGCTGCAAAGTTTGATGCCAACAAAACCAATTAACATGCGCACAACCAAGCACCTATATGTGTGTGCCTATATGTGTGTGTGTGTGCTTTCTCAAGACAAACGTCCACCTCTACTGTTAGC
The DNA here is from genome assembly GCF_001853355.1 of Bactrocera latifrons. NCBI lineage: Eukaryota > Metazoa > Arthropoda > Insecta > Diptera > Tephritidae > Bactrocera > Bactrocera latifrons. The sequence continues at coordinate 188,269 of NW_017534453.1, forward strand.
GGTTGAGGAACATGGAAATGCGGCGTGGGTCGCTTATTGAATGCAATAATTAGTATTTCGCTGAGCTAGGCTCCTAGAGCACAAATCCAATCCAACTCGAGTGGGATTAAGGGCAGTAATGACGGTGTAGATATTTCTGATTAAGGAAAGTATGAAAAGTCTATAGAAGAAACTATTGCTTTTTCAGGGAAGAATCTTCTCATTAATTGGCCGTATTAGCTTTGCAGGGATACCAAGTTCAAATATGGCGACATAGGGGCAGTTCCTTTCTGTGAGAAAAGGCGGCTTTAAAATCGACTTTTCACGAATCTTTTCCAAGATATGGCACACGGTGAAAATCTGGTCGATTGCCGATTTTGCTGGTCTAAAGCCACGCACACTCGATAGAACCATATATGCGATGTTGAGGAGGCTTATCTCACGGTAGTTGGCGCAGATTGTGGGGTATCCCTTTTTATGTCTCCATTGTTCCCCGTCGCTTTGTTCTTCAGACGGTTAATTGCTATTAGAAATTTTTCTTGGTCGGGCAGCAGAACGTCCGCTCCATTGTCATCAATTSGGGAATCGGRTKCRCCACCTCWTGGTGYTATGTTTTCATTGCTATTCAGCAGTYTRGAGAAGTGTTCAGTATGCAGAAAATCGTTCGGCTTGTGATTGCAGCTTCTGGACAACGAACCTACGATTAATAAAGTATAAAGTGGAACTATTTAAGCGATATTAACGAAATTTTACACAGCTTTTAGAGAAATAATTTACAAGGTTTTGAAAAAATGATTTTTTCCTCCACGACGAGCTTCTAGGTGGGCGTAATCAGACCACTGATAGTGATGCCAAAATATGGATAAAATCGAGGAAATATCACACCATTCTCTCATACTGCAATTAAACGATTTAGAAACTTCCGGTTAGCCTTTTACCATATATATAGCCAATTTGAAATAATAAAAAGTTTAAATTCCTTTATAATTGAAAAAAAAAAAWTTTTWAATGTGCCTTTTTTGCTTGAGAAATCCATGTAATCCTTAAAGGAACTTCACACGTTGGTGAGAGGGACTTTTATAGTATGCAGCGAAGAGAGAAATATTTTCAAAGAACCTTAATAAAGAGCGTGTGGGGCTCTTTTCAAAATTCTTCCTAAAAATCTAAATTAAAGACACAGAAGACAGGTGAAACGGAGATTAAAGAACTAGCCTCCTTCCAATCGATCAAATAATTGCAAGCAATATAAATAGCATGAAATAAATGGCTTGTTGCACTGCTAAAACAAGGTAGTTTACAAATCTAAAGTGGTACGATTCCATGCGTTTCTGTATCCATACATCATCCAGAATAGATGTATATATGTATGTGTGTATGTGTGTGTGTGTGTGACATATTTAACTGTGTAGCACATATTTCAAACTATGCAGCATTTGTAGCATCATTCATTTGCTCATTGTTGATGTTAACGGTTAGTGTTGTTTTCATAGTTTCATTGTTGTTTTAACTGTTAGTTTTTTTTTACAGTTACTATGTATGTATTTATGCGCTTATGTGTATTGTTGGGCACACAAACTAATAAAGTTAAAAACTTTTATTTTATGATTAAGTCATAAAACAGCGCTGAAATTATGCGTTATCAAGCAACAGCAACAACAAAGTGCACATAAAATACACACTACAAAGCTGTCATATAYATATGTAYGTACATATAATAGGTACCCATTTATATGGCGCAATAGTAACCGAAAGACGGTGAAGTATAAAACACTGTCAAATGAGAAGTGGAAAAGTTAAAGCATAAAGGCCTCATAAATATATTTATATTGCTTATAGTTATGTATGTATTTATGTATATATGTGTAGATATACCATACAGATAAAAAACACTCATAAGTTGGGGGTCAAATTCAGGAAAAGCTACTTGATTATGATGTTTCAGGGTTTGAATTTGTGTATTCGCTTGTCCACTGCATTAGCTTCCGGGAAGTCTGTGTAAAAAAGTTTTATTGCTCAGTATTTATTAAATTGTTTGTGGCATGTATTTTTACACGGYCACCTAAAAAATACAAGTTTAATGAAATATCTGATTTTTTTTTTCTGTAAATTGAGCTGTAAACATGTTTTATTATTAATATTTATTTTTATACTATTGCAACATGTTGCTACAGGGTATAATACTTTTGTTCAYCTAACGGTTGTATGTATCAACTAAAACTAATCGAGATARATATAGGTAGGAAAAGGTGAAATCCGGTTGACACTCTGACTGTCCGTCCATCCGACCGTGTGTCCGTCCGACCGTACACTTGTAACCTCATTAAAACATCTCGAAAGTGTGCGAAAATGTACGAAATCGGACTGCCACAGCACCTACTTCCCATAAAATACAATTTTAAATTCTCTTTGATTCTAATACCTTCCAGTAGACAAATCTAGAAGAAATTAATATAACGGAATAAAGCTTTTTACGAATAATACATATTTTGAGAKCATTCCACTTTTTGACCAAAAATTGTTCAAATCCCACAAATATTGTTCAAGCCGCTGGGTACCGATATTTGGACCTATAGTTGACTTTTTACCGGAAATATAAAATATATATAATTGAAATTCTGAGATAATTCCCTCCTGATAGTAKTTTTTCTGTATAGTTTGAATAGGGCTAACACTTCCCTGAGCCCCCATATACCTAATATAAAGATTTGCGAACTTCCGAAATACTTTATTTCACATATATCGGGAAACAAGTGCGTAACTTCAGTGATCATAACAGCGTATCTTTGTGATTAAAATGGATGAAATTGGGCGAAAGGTTCACATAGCCCCCATATAACAACTGGCGGACTTTACTCCATGGTATGTGAGGTATCTTAAGGGGTTGGGGGTAGTCAGAATTTTCAAAAAATTATTTTTGAATTATCGTTAAGTGTGATATCTTAAAAATATTCTCTGATAATGTCATGGTAATCCGATAATTAGTTTTTGAGTTATTCGACAAATAACAAAGAGAGCTCGGGCACTTCAAAGCGTTAGTGTGAAAATTTTATTGCGTTTTTCTCAAAACTATGAAAGCTTTTCTAATACATAATGAACTCGGACCTGATCGAAGGATTGTTTTTTTGTTTTAATTTCGATTTTTTAAGACCAACTGTTGATTTTTTGCCAAAAATTTAGACAAAAATTTCCTGAGGTCGCTATTTTGTTAATTTTCCGATTGATTTTAGATGAATCTCCAAGGAGCGCATGTACCTTTTTTTGGAAATGGATCAACACAAACCACTATAACTTTGGAAATAATTTTTTTTTTGTTAATTTTCTTGACTTCAAGTCAACATATTCTATAATAATGATATATTACTACTTACAAAAACAAAAAAAATTCTCTTTTTTCGTGTTTCTGACTACCCCTAACGCCTTAATGAAGCTCATAGAACGTTTTATATTATTAGTGGCACAAATAAATAAAATCAGGTCGATACTACCACCAATATAATATATGTATATAAAAATTTCCATAACTCAAACTTCAATAATACCTCTTTAAATTTAGAAAAATATAGCACATATACGTAACACAAGGAATGTGAATAATTTGCTTCAAGATTTCTTAAGTCAAAAGTGGAAATATCAAATTTTTTAGGGAGACTTGAAGCTGCGGATTTTAAAAATTTTATAAATTTTTGTAAAATTTCGAAAATTTTTTTAATAGTTCTTCCTTTTAGGTATAAAAACAAATAAGAACAAACAGTTTGGAGGTTCAGATAATCCATTAAATTTCAAACTATTATATAATATTTTTAAAAAAATTGAGACAGCAGATCCACAAGCTTCTATTGAGACAGGTTTCCTCAAAAAAATTAGCAAAGGACATGAATACTTAGTTCCAGGTTCGGATTATAAATTGTGTGCATACAAACTTCTCAATCAAGCATCGGTGATTCTGTCAGGGAATTCTCAGGAATTATGTTCCAGATTCCTCTTCTAAAACCGGCCGCTTCTAGGCTTTCAACTTTATCGATTAAAGATTGTAAAATATGGAGTGCTTTCTTTTTTCTGTCAAAATCTTTTGTCAAATAAATTGGTCAGTGTATATAATATATATATATATATACTAGGGTATACTCACTCTTTTACTTCGTTAGCAAGCTCATCTGTTATTTTAAGATCATAAAACAAACACATTTTACCTCTTCGACTACTGTAAACTCATTCCCTATGATGTTTTTTCAGCCGAAAGTAATTTATGAGCAATAATTACAACATTGCCGTTCCTGTATCGAAAGTAACAGCAAATAGCAGCAGTGCTTTCTTACCTAACTCACCTCAAAAATGCGAACAAAGAAGTGAGAAAAGTCGCGAAAGCGTATTTAAAATTTTCTTTTATTGTGTTTACTTTTCCCTAGCAACAAAATTAACTTAGGGCTGCGAAATTTCACAAATCTTTTGAGCAGACCAAAGTCAGCAATCAAATAACGCCACTAATATTGGCAAAGCTATCGAAATTTACGCCTCTGCTTGTAGACACGACCCAAACATAATATCGAATAAAAAGAAGACTACAAATATTGTATAAACAAACTACGCGAAGCTTTCAGCGTTGACAAAATGAGCGATTGAAGAAGTAGAGCGGTAATTTTAATGGGGCCTCTGCAGTAAATACTTGTGGCAAGCCAATCAAAAAGCCAGAGACTTATGCAGGGAAATGTTTATTCAAGGCTTATTTTTAATGGCAGAGGCTACTCTATATATGTTGCGCTGTGTGTGTTTGTAGGTAATTTCGTCAGTCTGCTATCTCCGTTTAATGACAGACAAATTACAGCGCCTAAAAATCAATGGGTTAATGGGCATTCAGGTGGCATAGCGAAAAGGGATGGTGCGGCTCGTAGTTGGCTACGGTAGCGAGAAGGCAGGAAATGGCAATTAAGTTTACAAGGAGTGTCAAATCACACCCCAAATACACCAAATACCAACTGAAAAGGTGTCTAAAGCGCAAAGAATATCGAGAGTGTGTCGAGGGTGGGATGTAAACAAAACAATACAAACAACATAATAAGCAACAAAATAGCGCAAAATATTTCGGTTAAGAGCTTTGGCTAGGAAAATAGTGAAATCTGTGTGAGTGAAAGAGTTCTTCTAGTGAAGCGCTGTTTGGGTGTAAATATACATACATACATACATACAATGACAGACAGTGGCAAATGCAAGGGAATTCGAACAGGTGTTAAGTGTGTAAGGCGAGAAGCCGCGAGCAATTCAAATTACCGAAAAGACAAAAGCCRAAAGGCGAGCCAATGTTTGAGTGAAATAATAATAATAACAGCAACAACAACAAAAAACAAACGGMAAGTAGCAGTAAAAAATTGCAGACAATGCTTTGAATTGGCGGTGCGCTGAGAGTCAAGGGCAGCAACAAAACAAAAGCGTGCGGCAAGTGGTTGGTGCATGATAAGTTCCTTCATGTTTGTGGAAATTAGGCTTTGAAGATTGAAAATTAAGATAGATATAGCGAGCTCTATGGAAAGGTGCAAATTTTGGGTTAAATAAATGGTGATTTCCTTGGTATTTTAAATGATAAGAATTTGAGCGCTTAAAGTTCCAACAAAAGCTTATGCGTAGTAATGAAGAATACAAGGGAACAAAAAAAAAWTTTTAATTTCGGTGGCACCGAAGCTAAAATGCCCTTCTCAGCTGCATTTCTGATGGCATAAGAGGGTATGCAAAAGATCGTTATCTTGATTCGGATCAATCAGTTTGCATGACAGCTATATGCTGTAGTAGTGCGATCCAAACAAAAGATTCGGAGATTGTGGTACTGCTTTTGGTAATAATATGTACCAAATTTTCGGAAGACATCTTTTAAAATAAAAAAGTTTTTCATACGAAAACTAAATTTTGACCGGTCAGTTAGTATGACAGCTATATTCGGTAATGGTCCGATCTGAACAATTTGCTCCAGAATTTTAGCTTTGCCTTGGATAGTAATGTATGCCATATTTYGTGAAGACATCTTTTAAAATAAWAAAGTTTTCCATACAAGAACTTTATTTAGACTGATCAGTTTGTACTGCAGCTATATGCTATGGTGGTCCGATATGCATGACTGCGAGAAATAAGTAGCCTCATGTAAAGATAATGATGTGTGCGAAATTTCCAACCGATAAAAATAAGGGCAGGGTACACGGCAATTCAACTCAACTCATCTCATGGGTGTTACAAACTGCGATAATAAACTAATACAGCTTTTCTGTCTATCGCTATAAAATTTAAATTAATATTTTTCATTTCGATCACAACTAGTGTTTATAAAAAACCATACAGAAATTATCAACATTTCACACATTCCACAGCAGCAGCGCTTTGTCTACCCAACAGGCCTTAATCATATCCAGGATATATGCTGATTATTGGCGCAATTCATTGAAAAAGTTCAATTCAACGCCTCTGATAGCGTTAAATGCTTTGGGCCAGAAGAAGAGAATACCCACTCACACACGTACATACATACAGCCATACATACATACGTGCAGACTTTATTGATGATTCAAATCATATTGAGTTTGTCAACTTTTGTTGTTGTCCATTTTCAGGATGCGCTGTTGAATTGAAACACCGTATTGATAACCATTTATTGTTGTTGTACATATAAAGAACCCTATTTTTATACGAACATACTTGCAACAACAGCAACATATCCCTGACATCCGTATGTTTTTTTGTATTCAACATGCATTAACCATTTTCCGCTTATCTGACATCTCACCAGTGGGTTATATGGCTYAATACACAGATTTGTCAACGCTGATAGCAAGTGTTTCCATTGTGTGATATGTGTGGAATGAAAGGATGTTGGTATTCAAATGTTACAGCAGGGTAATTTTTATGTCGGAATTATTTTGTGAGGGGAAAGGCAGCAAGGTCTCACGAATACGGGTATACAGCGCATTAAAATATACGCAAACAATGTGATTTGAGGCTTTTGACGAAGCAAAGAGAGAAAGGAGGATATACGTAACACGAACAATGCGAAGTTTTTGTTTCACGAATCGATTGAGATAAGCATCTCCCTATATCTTCACTGAAGGCTTTTAAGTCAAAGGTAGGAATATTATATTTTGAAGATCTGGAAGCTTTGGATTTTAAATATTATAGAAATTTTAATAAAATTACGATTATTATTTTTTTTTTTATAATATTCCTTCCC
>NW_017534453.1:195579-292229 GCF_001853355.1 Bactrocera latifrons
TGAAGCATTCTTCCCCAGCAAAATAATACTTGGGTCCAGGTCCGGATTATAAGTTGTATGCATAAGAACTGCCSAACCAAGCCATCGGTGCTTCTATCAGGCTGGAACATAAATAATCTTCTGAAACCGACCGCTTCTAGGCTCTCGACTTTATCGGTGAAAGACTGTAAAATATGGAGTGTTTTCTCAATATTGTCTTAGGTAATTTATTCGTACATCTTGTTGTTCTATATAACGWAACTCGATTGCTCTTTTAAAGCGAKATGRAGATTATTTCAGATAATTWKTGTAAAAATAATGAATTTCTTTTATTATATCTTTTAGAGTTTTTGAAGCAGTAATTTTTCTTCACAGACGAATTATATGTGATCAATTTTTTCCCTTTAAAATAATCTATTTTAATGTCATTTGGTGTATTCAGGAAAAAGCTGAAATCAGGTAAGGTTTAGCTTTGATATTAGAACTAATTTGGTAATATTTATATTYMTAATTTAGGTGGCAACTTTATACMAAAATATTTTRAAATCAAATTGTTTATAAAAATGTTTTGCAAAATGTTTAAAAAAAAGTTAGTATGTCTTCTTTTATTTGACACAATTTTCGAAATATTACCGCTTTAAGCTTCTTATAAGTCGCAACTCTATACCAAATTATGATTCAATCAAATAATACCTAAAATCTTTCCAAAACGCTATATTGACTTTTTACATGCGACACTGTTTTCAAAATAATTCCGGTTTAAATTTTTTTACCAACCAACCAAAATATACTTAAGTCAAATACTAGCTAAAAATTTTTCGAAGTGGTATTTCACACTATTTTAATCGAAAAAATTTTCGAAGTATTTAGAGTTTTAGTTTTTCGTTAGGTGGCAACTCTTTACCAAAATGTGTCAAATGCTACCACGAATTAATCCGAAGTATTATATGTATATGAGCTTCTTTTAGTCGACACTATTTTCGAAATATTTCAAGTTTAAGTTTTTTATAGGTGGCAATTCTGTACCAAAATATGGTTAAATATTCCTAACAACTTTCCAAAAAGTTATATTAACTTGTTATGTTTTCAGTCATTTTCAAAATATTTCCAGTTAATATTTTCTGCTAGGTGGCAGCTCTATACCTAAATATACTTCAGTYAAATACTACCGAAAAACTTTCCTAMGTGTTACTCTAGTTTATTTTACTCGACTCTATTTTCGAAATATTACCATGTTAAATTTTCTGTTAAGTGGCAACTCTGTATGAAAATATGGTTAAATCAAATGCTATCTAAAAATTGTACAAAATGTTATATAAACTCCTAATATTCTCTASGAAAATATTAATATTTCTAGTTTAAGTTTTCTAATAGGTGGCAAGTCTATACCAWAATATGCTTTAATTATATACTGTTAAAAAACTTTCAAAAGTGTTACAATTATTACCTTAATTTCTCAGACGCTAATTTCAAAATATTTACAGTTTAAATTTTCTTGTATATGGCAACTCTATGCCAAAATAAGCTTAAATTAATTACTACCTAAAATTTTTCCAAAATGTTATATAAACTTTTACTATTCCCTAGGAAAATTGTAATATTTCAAGTTTAAGCTTGCTAATAGGTGGCAACTCTCTTATAAAATTTATACTATTTTAAGATTTTCCGAACATGTGATCGAATACATTTGTAAACGTATAATGTTTAGACACATTTTGTTACAAATTAATTTTTTTTGATAGTTGGCAGCTCTGTTAAAAATAATTTCCCAAACTATTGAACGCCAATTAAAACAATTTCTCCTAGCACCTCACATGTTACAGATTGATGTAGGAGGATTATACATATAATTTTCGACATCCAAACTTTTACAAGGGTACTTAAAGATTTTCCCTAAAATTACTGACCTAAGTTTCTCTGAATTTCCATAATCACTCACTCAGAAATGCCAAATTGGCAAGAGCGAAGCACRGCTACTCGCCACTCTAATACTTCCTTTCTGAAGGAAATTTGCATATTTTTACTCCGTCGTTATGGCTGTTGCTGTTGTTGTCGTCCTGCTGCCAGTTGTTTTTCGAACGCCTTTTGGCGTGAATGCAATTAAAAATTGACAAGCGTTGATAATTTATTGGCGAATCCTGCTGGCATTGGCACTCCAGTAAAGCGATGTGCGCACAAATGCGAAAGTGCCGGCACAGAGGTGGCATGATTACTTCAAGGAATTTCTCTGTGTGCATGAGCACATAAATGTATGTATGTGTGTGTGTGGTGGTGTACAGCTCTGCAGGGAGTCGTATCGCTCGTTGTTGTGATTTTGGCATTTTTCGTTGGCTTCTATGTGCTTAAAATGTATATATATTTGTATGTATAAAATTTATGTATATTTGAATATTTGTATGGAAAGTGTATGTATGTATGTGTGTACGGGTTTGTGTACAAAATTTTGACTTTTATGGAAATTAAGCAGCGCGTCTTTCGCAAATTGTTCAATTTTTAAATACTACGTTATTGCCACGMATCATTTTTAATATATTTTAATCCAAGATATATATAATATATTTTATATATGAGAGAGTGCTGGCATGGTAGTGCCGCTGTATGTTGCTTCCATGTTCGTTTTTCAACACACGTTAGTCCATTTAACGGCCGACAAATCAACCACTAGAAGCAATATACATACCAAGAAATATACATATATATAAAACAGAYATACATATATACATAAATGCACACAACTGTATTTTTCYCCTGCCTGTTGTCAAGTTGCTTGCGGCTCTTCAGCCACACATATCCACCTAGACAATGTAGTATATATATGAATTTATGTCTGCCTGTTGACCAAACGCCAGTCCAGTCGCTCGGCAACCTCGTCAGCATTTGCCGCAGCACCGCCTGCGTCTTGCGATAATCAATTCARTTTTTTAATTTGCCCCACTATTGAGCAACGAGTCACAGTTGTCGCGTCCGGTATGGTGTCTGGTCTGCGGCCGCATTGCCGGCCAACAGGTAAGCAATATTTGTGTAGGCTTTCTCTTGATCTTTTTGCTGCATTAATTAAAATTCATCCACATTTCTGTCCGTCCATATATGGATATATGTATGTACAAACATATATAAAAAATATATTCCGTTATAAATAAAAGGTGCTGATATAACGGCATATAACCTGTATTGAAAAGAATAAATGTTGCTCATACGCCCGGCGGTCCTCCAGTAGACACCTGTATGTATACATACGTCCATATATAAATATGTATGACTTTGGGTGTTTTTTTTTTTTTACTATAAACATGTTGCTCAAAGCGCAGATATGCATGTAAAAGGCGTAGTGGAAAGGATAAAAAAAATTATAAAAATAAGCTAGAGGAATTGACAGCAGTTGCCGCGAATCTGTGATACCCTACTTTATTTATTGGATATAGGTAAGAGAATTCAACTGCTGTTGCACCTTAATTGACTGTTAGTGGCTAGAGTTCGGTTTTTTATCACGCCTTCCTTCTTTCAGAGTAGTTGTAGATATCAAGCTAAATTTCTGGGTTCAAAGTATCTTCAAACATTCAATTATGTTGATAAACGGAAGAGAGGAATTTGATTTTTGGTTTGTAAATCATATTTTCAAACTTTTTGATTATGCTTAATGTTCTTCGATATTAAAATTTTGATGCGGTAGCATTAGAAATTAAAAATTACTTTTCAGGCATTTCAAAGTTTTTAGATCGTCATTAAATGTCCTCTAAAAACATAACCGATTCGATTTACTTTATTTGTGTGTCATAGCGAATAATTTCAAAATATGTTCCAAAACAATTTAGCTTTAATTTTGACAACATATAGTAAACGGTGTTTGTGTGACGGATTTCTGTTGTGTAACATAATTTCGTTGCAGTCCATTAATTATTACTAAAGGTAAACTACTATAATGTAATAATTCTTTGTAATTACAATTTGCTTGAATAAAATCACWAAAAATTTGAAATAGGTGGCAACTCGCTTTCGAAAGTTATTTCCAATGTGAGAATTGTTTAACCTGTGCTTCCTGTWTTGTTTTTTTCAGCTTAAAAATGTCGTTAACTCGAAAATAAAAAATTATTTYTTGGAYAGTTGGCAACTCTATAATTTTAATTTAGAATATTTTTGTGCTAATTAAAAAAATTGGAAAACAGTATTCAGTTAAGTTCAAACTTAATTTTGATAACGATTCGTAAACTCTGTACGTGACGGATATTTGTTGTGTAACACAATTTCGTTGCGGTGGGTTGTTTACCATACATATGGTTTTGGAAAAAAAGAACAAAAAAATTTTCAATAATATTTTTTACGTACAAATATGAAAGTTCTCTAATATAATGGACGACTAAGGAATTTGACTGGAAGCATATTAAAGTATTCTAACGAAAGTAACGGTATTTTCCGCAAGAAAAGGTTTTAGCGTACATTTTTGGGTTTATTTATTTATTTATATATATTTTTTCTATAGAATAGTTGTCTTATTTGGATACTTTAGAATTAGTTTGTAGGGTCTCGAGATATATCCATGTCAGATTCTAAGCCCTCGTCCAAGTGCCATATATGCTTGAATTGCCTCTCTCTAAAAAACATAGGGTGAAATGCGGCTCCCACAAAAACTGAACTTAAAACTGAAAAAAAAATTCCACAAAACAGCAATCAAATCGAAATAACAACAAAAACAACAAAGCAACAACATTACCGCCACCTGCGCTGCATAACTTTTTTAGATCACTCGATACATTGACCCACCTGTCATTTGCTGCCAGTCGCACAAAACCACATGTTGTACAAGGGCGAGCGCACCCACACACATACACCTGTGTGTTTAGCTTGCATATACATACGCATTCATAACAGCATACTGGGCGGCTATGCGCGCTTGTGGTTGCATGCGGTATGTCCACTACCAGTGTCGCCGTCGTCGTCAGTACATCCGTTTCCTTGTCATGAATGCAAAGCAAAAATACGCAAGCACACAAACGCGTGCACATTTGTAAGTATATGTATGTGTATGAATGCAAAACAAATACAACAATGTAGTAAAAATAAATAAACACAAGGTGTGCAACTTGTAATATTCATGCGACAATGTTAGCGGTTACGCTATCATGCAACGGCCGCACCACAGCGCCACTGCTCCACTTTCCCCTCCTCCGCTGACTCTCCCCGCGCGCCCTCTCTCTCTCTCTCTCTCTTTCTCTCTGCCAACCGGCTCGGTGATAGATCGCTTGTAAGGAGGCGACGTATTGGTGGTCGATTGGCGGTCTGCTAATGCCGTTGCTACATGAATTTCTTGTTGTTGTTGCTCTAACAGTTGTTGTTGCTGTTATTTTTGTGCTGTTTTTGCGCAATTTTTGGCAGTTGCCCATTTTTGCCGCTCGTAGCATTGAATTGGCATGCCGCGGAACGGCTTTATATTTGCATGGCATGAATATAACGGTATTTGTAAGCAGTTTTTTCCATTTAAATGCATGTGTGCGTGTGTGTGTGCGCTTTTTTTGGCTGGCGCGCAACAATTTTTAAACAAATATTTTTCACAACTCGTAGCAAAATTGTTGATTTTAGCAAAAATTGCTTTTACTGTTGTTGTTGGTGCTCGTTTTTTTATTTTATTTTTTTTTTTATTGACAACCTACTACGGAAGCAAACCATTTTTGGTGTTGTTGTTGTTTGCTTTTTGGTTCGCGCGCGCCGTTACCATTGTTGAAATTCTAGGAAGCGCTCTTGTTGATTTCATATGCACAGTATTTGGGGTTTTTGTTTTAAACTCGCTCGCATTTTTTACCGTTACCCACACGACCGCAGCAACAACGTGACCCGCAAAATCACCATTTGGCGGCTACTAACCAATTTTTCGTGTGTACGCCGCTTCCGCTGGCGCAACAAACTCACCGCCTCGCATATACACACATTAATATATGTATGCATGTGTGTGTGTGCTTGTGCTTTCGTCTGTGTCGGTCGGCCGGTTAACTACAATAATGACAACACAAGCACACGCACGGCGGAGTGGCTCAATGCCAGCATAACTTTATGGGCAGCGGCCGGAGGCACAAACATTGTAACACAGGCGACGTGCAACATGCAACAAAAACAACAGTATACGTCAAAAACAACAATATACGAACAACAACAACAACAGCATCCAACAACAACAACAACCGCCAACAGACAACAGACAAGCAGCAACAGCCGAGAACAGTGTTCGGCCAGCTCTACAAGTTATTCAGCGTGTCCCCTGTGGTCAGCGTTGCGCGTTTGCAACATTTCAGAATGCCAACATTCCTTGTCTGTCCTTTCGATCCTGTCTGTCCGGGTGTCCTCGTACATATTTCGGCCGCGTAGCGACGCATTATAATTAAACAAACGCCTCATACGCTCCACTAAGCGTCGTTAAGCGCAGCGCGCGGTGTGGCAAGCGGTCGCAGCATCCACCAAGTGGCGGTATACATTGTGCCTCTTGCAGCAACAGGAAAACAAACGGCAATGTATGCGTGTTTGCTGGCACAAGTCAGCGCAACAAAACAAAAATGGAGTCATTTGTGTCCACAAAAAATTATATATGTATGAATTTTTTGTATGTGTGTGTATTTATTACTTTGCAGTGTTTTATTGTTCGTTCAAAAGTGACCGCTGCAGAGCGCGCGTAACCGGCGCGTAACCCCAGGCCAGCGCAAACAGTCGGACGCATTAAATAACGAGCTGTGACCCATTGGGTTGCTTGGGGACTTTTTATTTGTTCTGTTTTCCTTTTGTTGTTGGAAAATTTGTTCAACAAAGAAGAGGTTATGAAATCAGGCTGCCATTTGAATTGTTATAGCTTTACATTATCTTGGTGAATTTCTATAAAGTATAATTAAAGCCCAGAAAATTCGAAGACTCAAACCCAAAAAGAAAAAAATTTTGTCAGCTCAAGCGAACTTCGGTCTCGAAAGGTTCAATAAGATATAATGACTTGATAGCACTATACGAATTCGCACGAACGAAGAATTCGAAGTTGAGCAATTTAATGGAGAATCTACGTTTTTCATACAAATGGATCTGAAAGTAGATATTATCAGATTACTAACACTCTGACCATGACCTGTTTTAATACAAATCTTTAATATCACCTTCAAAATAAGCCTTTTGAGTCAATATAAGCATGTATACGACTATTCCTACTTTGACTTGTTATAAACACCGACCGAGGTCGCCCTCAGAGCCTTCATTGTCTTTAGAAAATTTTCTTTTCCGGTTTCGATGCATTTTTGGAGCACCTTTCGCTAGTCTCTTAATACATGGTCCAGAACCACGTTGTAGGGAACATCTTTTGCTATCTCTACTCGACGTAATTTCTACAAAATATTCAGTTCTTTTGGTATGAGTCTGGCATTGACACGCTTCATACCCAAAACATTATTCTCTGTAATGCTAACACGCCGATTTTTAAGCACTCTTTCTCTAACCGTTTCGATGCTGTTAACAGAAATGCATGGACGACTTGCATTAGGTAAGTGTTTGATGACCTCACGACCTTCACTGAACGCTCTGAGTCACTCTAATACTTGTGTTCCATTGAAAACTCAAAATTAAAATTTAAAAAAACTCGCTTTTAAATTTTTCGGAGCAGTCCAGTTAATTCTTGATTAGATTCTTTGTATCCAGTCAGAAAGCTAAAAGGCCATACTTTTGATGCAATTTTGTTCAGATATTAGTATATACAGATCGCTGTTGTTGTTGTTGTAATGAAAAGAACACAAAGAGTGCCAACCGAGCGGTACCTTCATTTTTCCTCGTCGTCCTCTTGTCTACAAAGACCGTAGAAGGCAGATATACAACTTTTATATGAGTGGTGTGAAGG
Source organism: Bactrocera latifrons (assembly GCF_001853355.1). Taxonomy (NCBI): domain Eukaryota; kingdom Metazoa; phylum Arthropoda; class Insecta; order Diptera; family Tephritidae; genus Bactrocera; species Bactrocera latifrons. Next base: position 203,411 of record NW_017534453.1, read on the forward strand.
CAATCATTCTCTGTGTTGAATATTAGAAAACGTTTGTCAAATGACGTCCGAAGACGATCTCAATTTGATTTTGAGACAAATGTGCTTTTTGTTGAATTTGTTTTTCCAGACATATATATCATAAGCCTCGCCTTTTAAGTGTCCGGATGCGATTAGTCGTTTACTTCAAAAACACCCACTCAATCAGAGTTCAACCTATTTAAACCAGCATAACTCTCAGAAAGTCCAAAATAATATCCAACCGGTTATAAATATTTCTTTGCAAGGGTTTTCTGCGCCCTCCTTACCTTTTCAGCGTTACTCTCCGTTCACCAGCAGCCACAGCGCCCAAATTGTTGGCCTTTTGTTTTGATTTGTTGAACAAGGCGAGCCTAGTAAGCTTTTGCGCCAAACTGCGTCGAACGAGTGCTACACGTTTTTATGATCGAAACATTGTCTTTTCATGCTTACATATGTATAGATAGATATAGTGTATATGTATATCTTATATAAAAAAAAAATATATATATTATAATAGTACATACATTGTAGAAATTCATACATACCCCATGTATGTTGCTAGGTATGTCTAGTTATATTTTGTGGCTTTGGCGTAAAAAGTGTTTGTCGCAAATTTTTGCCCTTTTCGATATAAAATATTTGCCATACCTATACCATATACATACTTATAAACAAGTATTGTACAAAATACAGAATACCACTGTATATTTACACGCATTAAAAGCGCATTCCAGATTGAATGCCAGCTGTGAAGAATCTGAAATATTTTAAATACAAGTAATTGGACAGCGGCTTTATGAATTTGAGGACCGTTAATACAAAGTGGACGGAAAAGATATTAGAAGAACAGATTTTCCCATGTATGGGACTGTTATAGAATCCAAGAACACATACTTCCACAACAAAAAAAAAAAGTTTTTTGAAGAAGTCAGAATTTCTGTGACAGAAAACCGTATGATAAAATCAAAACCTAAATCGGTCAAATATCCAGTCATGATATAGGGCATGTTAAAACCAACTTTCGATGAAGGATATTTTACAATTCTTTGAGTAAATATGCAGGGTTTCTAGTTGAAACATTTTCTTATTTTCCGCGAGTGAAGTGAACATTCTGCCGAAATATTTTCAGTGCTATAATATACCTATTTTGGGGTCTACTGGTATCAATAGTGTTTTGATGTTATCAATCGCCCACACAGAACCGTCGAATGAACTCTCTCGAAAACTTTGTTTTCATTCTAGATCATGCAGTATTAGACTCTTGTATGCATGATTTATTTGACATTGTCTGCGGCTACGCTGGCTAGGTCATGTCTTCAGAATGGATGAAAACACTTGTTAACGGTATTTTTAGAAATACATAAAAGGCTGGGTTACGTCAAAAAGCTGATCCTCGCACCAAATAAAATGAAAGTTCCTACTTGGACAGTTGTGATGGCTAGTCCTTTGGGATTCTCTAAACTCTTAGACATGGATCATCATCGACGATGCGCGTTTAGACGACCAAAAATTTGTTTAGGCTGCATCTTCGTAAAGTTCGCCGAAAGTGCGTCTACCGAGATGTTTCACCCCCATGTGGCAAAAGTTGCACAGTTGAGAGGTCTAGATGATTCAATCTCGTCTTATTTCATACAGCTTTAGCAATTTTCGGCACGACATATAACCTCACCGCATGTGAGCCTATCGGCTCAGTCAGAACCCCTATCATGGCGGCGAGAAGTAGCGTGCGAAGAGAAAGTAGTTCTGGGAACCTATTGTTCTCTTGATCTCATCTCTTATAATGGTCAATCCGTGCTTAGGGTGAGGTAAATCAAACCACTTGACTTGTAATTAGATAAGGATGTGGACCAAGCCTTTCCCCAAGAAAGTGGTGCAACGTATTTACAATGTAGACCCAATTTTATAAAGATATGGCAAATATTACTAAGGATTATTAGAGCCAAAAGCAAGTATTTTCATTCCGGTATTTAAAGTCTCTTGTAGGCGCTCTTTCGAAATCTCCAGCATTACTCATCTTCATCGACGACAATTAAAGTAAGAAGCTCGCTCCCTAAAAAAATTATTTACGCTCAGTTTTGAAACTATACGCTCCTCACTGTGGAATGCCCCATGACCACATAGGTAGGTATATATTTTATGTGAAATTTTTTGTCCGTCTTTGTGTGTGTGTGTTTTTATGTAGACATGTTTATTTTGCAGTCCTTTTCAATTTTTGCAATTAATAAATATTGCTTTGCTTTGATTTTATTGCCAATGTTGTTGCAATGTTTTTGTTGTAACGTTATTTTATGCGAATTGAATAACAATCGTTCTCTGGCCACACACACACACACGCATGCACACTCGTAGATCTGTTGCAAAATGCCTCCGCCACTGCAGCTGGGTGTTAACAACATGGGTTACACACACGTACCCACACACGTGCCCACACACACTGGCATGCACAATTACACACACACACCGTTCGCATATAACCTACCCATTAACCAATCAACTCTTAATTGCATACACAAATTGAACAATAAAGCTTTTCAACTGCAAATTAAATTTGCGGCCGCATTAAAGCAAATATACATAACGGCATTTTGTAGTTAAATATTTATTAAGCTATGCACTTAGCAGTGCTTGACATTCCTTTTTTTTCGGTGCGATTAAAATTTGTTTAACAAAAATGGAATTATATGTCGGCTTATTTAGTTAGATGGCGCTGGATAATCGGATGTTTGAGATTTTTCTTTCTTGTGTAGCTCTCAGTAAACATAACTTCGTTGAGTAGGTGGATTTGTGCTTGATTAAGGTTTGAAATTTTCGGGGGCTCGAAAGCTCAGAAGATTTTAACAAGCAGGCTCATTAGATCAGATTTTACAGCAGTTATGGCTGATAACATGAAGCTCCGGATTGTAGGCACCAAAGCTCGTCCATATCAACATCCTAAAATTCAGTTACGAAAAGTGATTAAGCATGATTCTATAGTGCTCCCCATTGATCATAATATTAAGGCCGACTTCACTTTTGAAGAAATATAGACCAATGACAGCGACTTTTTGAGAATGTAATGGCTTCCCAACAATGGCTCGTGGACTATCTTTACTCGCAACGCACATTAAATATAAAGTAAGTTTAATCGCTAAACCAAATTTTCTTCTGAAAATCGTTATCGGGTAGACATATCTTTTTGGGCCCATTTATCGCACGTGCGATGTCTTTGGTGGTTGTTCGACTCCAATTCTTATACAAGTTTAATTTTGTAAGACGTGGATAGGCACAGCTCCAATCGTTGCACGTGATGGCGGATGGGCTCATTCTGGTCTTCTTCGATACGCTGCTCCACAGCAGCAACAGCGTTTTCGGTGCGCATTGTACGGCATCTCTGACAACTAAATTCGTACCCTTCATTATTTTAGTTTGCTTTGTATGCTCTAGGCATCAGTCACTAGATCACCTCTGGCGGTTGAATACTGTCTTGTTGTCTGCAAATGCATCTCGCTTCCCTCTTAAACTCTCGGTATCTATCGCATCCCGTGGTTGATTGTAACACCTTCCCAATTAAGGAACTGGACCTTCCAGGAGCCTTCCCCCAGATTATAATATTTAACATGTTTGCAGTGATCGTCATTAAAAGGGAGGTTTCCCATCCGAGGCTGTTGTGTCCTCTTCATTGGGAGTAGCTTCTACATGGCGGTTCCCATACCCAGCCCACGCCTTTGGTTAGGGATGATTCGCTCATTTTAGCTCGTCTCACTTTATGGATGATGACATTCAAACTGATGCTTTTTGGCTACCCAGAGATTACTTGGTCTAAGACCGCAAGTCGTAAGCTGCTTGAGTCATATGTAAAGGAATCATGTCGTATTATTTTTAAGTGAATGGCGCTCAGAAAACTTTCCTCACTTGCGTGCACTTCTACACATGGCTCCATCCTCCGTTTTATTATAATTTGTTTATTTATAGTTTGGTCACCAAAATTACTAATTAATTTCCATTACTTAAAGATTATTCTTCTTTAAGTGACGATGATTGCCGAGTTATGACTGGTAAGCCATGATTGTTTATTTTTTTTTGATTATTTTTTATGACTCAGCCAGGATTATTTATCTGTGATAATTATTTTTTACTTTTGTATTTCTTCTTATATTTCGTTTTAGATAAGCTTATGAGGTTCCCGCATATAATTTTGTAGCCGGAAGGGTATATTAAGCTTGCCACTAAGTTTGCAACATCCAGAAGACAATGTCAAATACCCTGTAAACTATCTCATTGTGACAATCTGAGATTCTTTTTACCTATGTGCCCACATTAAGTAGTCCTTTAGGTTTTGAGATATCCATAACAAACCACTAAATGATTCGAAGCAAGACAAGGATATTTTTATACCCCTTTATGCCGTGAGAGTGCACCTGTGAAGGATATTATAGCTTTGCTGAACTCGACGTTAATATTTTTATTTATACTTTAGTAAGCATATCAAATGTAAAAAATAGTGAAAATATGTAGCAAATAAAATTGCTCTCACAATGTCTTGAACATTGCTGATTGAACAAAAACTTCGTATCTCTTACACCATTGTATTGCACCAATTACAGTTAAATATAATTGAGATGCCGCTAATCGTTGTTTAATTAAAACTTCACAAATGTGCAATTTATTAATTAATTTGAATTCTTAATTATTGCATTATCAGCACGACCACTGCAACACACCACTAAACTGTTTACTCAGCGGTGATTTCCTCATATAACAACAAGTCTATGAAGCAAAGACGTGTGAATCGCCTGCAAAGAGCAAATAACAAGCAACAACAGCAACAGTGTGGTAGGGGCCAGTGATACGTCGCATAATAATTACAAAGTCATTGCTAACTAAAATTGCCAATAAAGTTTGCAGCAATTGTAAAGTGCCGTACACACACACATACACCTACAATCACATAGGTGAGTTGCTGCGAACAATTCCCCATCGAAATGCATCGCATGTAAATACACAATTATAATTTGCAAAACTCACGTTGCACGTGTGATAATCCTTGCTGCGCGCCACAACTCTGCGATTTGTTAAATCAGGTTCCAGCGCTCGCTTTTTACTCTCTCACATACGTGTACTATATAGGCAAGTGTGTGTGTGTGTGTTTGCATGTATTTTGTCTGACGTTTATTTGCTGTTTACGTCTTTATTGTCAATTAATGAAAATTACAAATTTGCTCGTTTTTGCGTCTCTTCAAGTTTTTAGTATGTGTTTGCTACGTGTGAATGGCGGAAAGGATCGGCATATACATATGTATGTGTGTGTCTCCATACTTGCATATATGCTTAGCTATGTGCAGATTTGCAGGTGCTGTGGCCTGATTGCATGTGCGCTCCGCTACGTGTGTCTCATGCCAAGTAGTCGCATCTATAAGTTAGCTATACTTTTACCGTTATATTTACATGGCTGGTTGGGCCTTCCAAATCAGAGAAATATTATAGGAACATACAAGCTTTTGATTTGCATTGATAATTCAATTAGAAAAGTTTGCCAAAATTTCACTAAATGCTCCACGGTGTCTTGGTAGCGTTCTTTGGTGGACTGAGTAGCATAACCGCACTTAATTCGGGAACGTGCCATAAAAGTAGAGTTTGTAGTGGTTGTATCACTATTGGCAGAGACTTTTGTTTCAAATACATTTCTTCGATTTGTGATCAGAATATTACAAGTCATTCTGCTATTTTCCAAACATTGGACTTCCACTTTATTGCTAATGCATTAATTTTAAACATGAAGGAGTATCCAATTGCACTCGCTTTTTCGCAAGAGGTTACTTTTAGACATGTTGTTTTCAAGAAAACGCATGCAGCTTAGAGTTTTTACCAAACGTATAGCTTTGTTATAAAAATTAGTGTTTGCCATTATGTTCTAAAAGTTTTTTCCTGAAAGTGAACGCCAGGGCTGGCTCGAATAAGTTCCAGCCGAGAAGCTCAGTTTTCAGCAATAACGCATCAAATATTCTCTTTTAAGACGTCCATCGGCTCGTCCTTATCTGCGTTGACAAGCGACTTCACATCACTCCACAAAAAATAATTCAGCGGTAATAAATCGAGACCAAACTACAAGCCCATCATACGTTTTCTTCAGTGAATATATTGCCTCGATGGCTCTAAACTTGTTTGAGCTAAAGGCACGAAAAAATCATTAATCTGTCCACAAAAAGTCTTTCATAAAGTCAATAGGCACAGCTCAACTGGTTGTGCGTGATAGCGAGTGAACCCACTCGGACCTTCATCGATAATCCGAAGCAGCAATAGCGCCTGCCGTGCGTACTGTAACAGGTCTATGAGGCTGAAAAGTAAACGTGATGCGAAGCTGATCCTTGGTTGCTCGAATTACCGAATCTGCTAGACAAAAATACTAACTCCATACAGGATATTGCCTCATTAAAACCACGCTGTTATAAGTTTATTCCAGTTCAGTTTTGAAAATAGTCCTGTCTGCCCTCCGTTGATCTTCAGATCTTTTGAGTTTTTAGTCATAACTTTGATATAAAAACCATCCTTACTTTATTATGAAATTGAAAGCCAGCATAGTTTGATGGAAGCTTATGGTGAACTGAGCGAACGTGCCAAAAGTGGTCTGCACGATCTAAAAGTGGTGATTTGGGCTTGGAAAACGAAAACCGTTTTAGGTGACCAAAAAAAAGTTTTAAGATGAGGAATTTGAAACATTACATTGAGAAAGATTGATTTTTTCCACACACATGAAGAGCTCGAGGCACTCAATACAGGAAGTCACTCAAGTGGCCGCTTCAAAATGTTACAAAGCAGTTGGATATCATCAAAAGCAAGGAAAATGGGAGCCAAGGGACGTTTAAAAAATTGTTTTTTTCGTATCAGAAATGCTGCTTGAACGTTATAAAAAGAAGACGTCTTTGCATCGGATTGTCGATGAAAAAATAGGTCCACTACCATAACACTAAATGCAAAAGCTCATATATGAATCTTGGTATTTTTTGAGTTTTTACATTTAGAGAGTTAAATTAACGGCAAATTCAAATATCCATGACACCAAGCTCTTTATTTGAAGGAATCAGTAGGACGCTCTGTAGTATGAACTTCTAAATCAGTGAGAAATTATTGATGAGACAGGCTTCCGACAACAACCCATCAAACTCAAGCTAGCGATTGTGGAAACATTTCGGGAATTCGCTACTAGGCCAATAATTTTCCATTGCGGCAAGGCTCTACTTCATCTTACAAGAAGGATTAAAAATGATTTGAAAAACAGCGGTGGGAAAATTTGGCTTTACCCGTTTTATTTTCCGTCCACTGTAGCACGTCTTCACTGAATTACAATCACAACAGAAAGGGATACCCAAAATTGTCTTTCAATCTTGGCCGCAAACTCGACGCGGTTGTTTTGGGATGGAACCCAGAAATTCTTAGGTCTTATAGCTCAGATAACTTCAGTTCAGCTTCAATTTATTATGTACTGGTTTGTTGACGGAGCTGCAAAAAAGATAATTGTTTTTTATCTTTGATCTATTTGGCGTTGATCTCTCGCATTCTGAAGAAATGATTCTAAAGATATTCGTACACTGACAACTTTTATTCCATGGACCGACTTATTGCTCTCCTTAATATTGTATTAATCGATAAATTATGTACTTACTGCGTTCTTACAGCCTTACTTGTCTTTAATAACGTGAACATAGAACCCTATCTTAGGATATTTTTGGCAATTACAATAAGATTTGAATATTTTGTGATGTTTCACTTGAGCTTTTGAATATTTTACTAAATTCAATTCATTTTTATCGATAACACCAAATACCTGCAGTTGAATAACAATATCGTAAATTATCACAACAAATTGATCACTTTTTCTCGATGTTATCGATATAAATATACATAGATTTTTTAGTATCATCTCTAACAAAATCTGAATATATCACTCTAACAAAGAAATCAAAATATACGAATTGTATTTTTTTTTAACGATTTTATAAAAAAATATTAAGCTACACACTTTTTACCACTACTGTATGTTGCAACAGCATACTACTGCCAGAGCATCATCATCAGAGCATGGCATCTTTAGTTGCAAATATGACAAAGAGTGAGTGAGCCGTGGTCTACTTGCGGTGTAACCGCAACATAAGAATTGAGCTTGTAAATTGCTGCACATACTCACAACAACAGCAACAACTCCCAAAACAGTGCATCAAAAATCCATTGACATAACGCTTGCCCGCCTATACAACATATACTACTTGAGTGCAAAGATATGCTCGTACGTGTGTGTGTGTGGCTTGAAAATAACGGCTTATATGCATGATCACAAGCAGCCACTTTACAAGCCGCAACACAAGTGAAATCTCTTCTGACGAGCACAAAGGCATGGCGTTGTTGTGTGGCAGTTACTAAGAAGCGAGGAGGAAACTCAGAAGAAAAGTAGGAATTTTTGCAGACATATTATAATAAAAAGAGTTCCAGCTTTATTTGTAAGAAACTATGATATATCTGCACAGATGTGTCAACATATACTATTTTTTGTTGTAATAAAGGCTGAAATTGTTTGAATAGTTAAAGCTACATAAAGGGTGGACCGCAGTTATTTTCTGTAGCTCTGAGATCAAAATTTTAAGTAAGCTGGCAATATATAGTAAGACACTAAATCCTCTTCGAGACAGATTCCATCCTATATTTATCAATTCTAATGTTTTTTTAAATGAAACCAAAATCGTTTGGAATATCTATGAAATTCTCTATTCCTGTATAGTACGATGCCATTATGTATGGAACTCGATTTCTTTTGCATTGCCACCATGGGCACGCTAGCAGAAGTCCGTCGTCAATCGTCACTGGCTTATTGGCATAGACTATAGACTTTACGTGGCCCCACAGGAAGAACACGGAAGGAACGTTCACCAAACCGGTCTTGATGATCACGGAAGAAGTAAGGCCCAATGACGCCACCTGCCCATAAACCGCACGAAACCGTAATTTCTTCGGGATGATAACTCACGGCCAGAAATGAGCCGCATCGCTGAAAATAATTTTTCGATGAAAATCCGAATCATTTTCAAGTTCTTACTCAGCCCAATTCACGAACATACGACGATTCTGGTGGACAGGCGGCTTCAGATCTTGCGTCAATTTGATCTTGTGAGCATATAGGCTTAGATCGATTATGACGACCATAAATTGGACGTTGCGCCCTTAAAGTTGAGACCACTGACTCCGAATTTCCGTAGTAAATTTCAATAATTTCGACTCGTTGTTGGATCATATATTTTTCCATGATGAACCTTAATGCAGAGAAATGTCAGAATAACAGGAAAAAATACGACATCGTTCGCTGTTCCTATCGGTCTACGTCCCTATTGAAAAACCCGTTACAAATGACCAAGGATCTCTATATTTCCAAAAGATTTCAATGTTCGTTTCTTATCCTGTGTTTGATGTGTCTTTAGACATTGTTGCCAGACCGCAGGCTGCCGCACTTAGGTTATTATTAATTGCATTGTGCTCTCAGGTAGTAACTAAATTAAGCCTTATCGAGCAAATCAGTAATTTTGGTAAAAAGCTGTTTTTTCCATCCAAGCTGTCCTATATCTATTAATTTGCTTTAATACTTAGTACTAGAATATATCCTGTCACATCCGGCTGAAGTCCAGGGATTCTTCATTTCACCAATTCCACTGTTTCGATTTTCTGAAGGGTAGGTGCCCTGTGATGATACCTACAATATTACTAAGTTGCCTTTAGCCTACAAGTGGAAGCTTTTTGGTATATCTGGGTTATTACTTCCCGCTTAGTGCTAAGGTCCACTTGTTACTAACTGTTATCCCCACAATTTCGGACTGAAAGACTGAATTGCAGTCACTTAGTTTGGTACTACCTACTGTATATGGATTACCATCTTTGATTCGTCGGTGAAAAAAATTGCCCGAAAAATGTTACTTTATTTTTTTTGCCGTCCTGAGTGATTGACAAATATATTGGTCGTTAATCTTAGAACCTGCGGCTTGAATTTACTGCATCTTTCGGCTTTTCGATCTCTATATCGACTGAAAATTATTAAATTACAAGAAAGTTTTCGTATTGTGAGACCAATGAATGAGTTATGGATCAGAATGTGCTAATAAGAATTCTTTGTCGGAATCCAAACGAAGTCTGATAAATGATATAGAACTTCCTTAAAGACCAGGCCAATGTAAGATTTTGTACTCTAGACTTCTACATGGATAACAACGCCTAAACCGAACTTCAAATATAACGTCTCAGTCTGATATTCGCATCTAACTCTTCGAGAAGGGAAGGAAAGTAATCAGCACGCTAATAAGATTTGGAGGCGAAGGTCAGGCACTTCAATCAAGCGTCTACTCAGTCTTCATTACTCCTTTCACACTGCCGCTTCATTATGCTTAAAGCAACATTTGCTGTATACATTTTAGTGCGTCAATGAAAATATATGTATATGCATGGTTGTATAAAAAATCTCGAGTCCAATCTCTCAATTGTATTACAATGTTGCTAAGCAGCTGAACTGCAATTAAGCACGTCGAAGGGCACTTTAACCAACAAGCAAAAGGGGAAATATATGCGCATTGTATTAATATGCATTTCCTTCCTGCAAATTCTTCGCACATACCACAAGCGTCTATGCTTAAGTGTACGAGTATAAAATGCAAAGTGTCACCTCCGTCACTGACTGCTCTATCAGGCGTGAGAGTGGCTGCCGCCAGCCTATCGGACATGCTCAAGCACGAGGCGCGTTCAACTGTAGACTTATGACGCCGACGAAGTGCTTTACTAATTTGTAAAGATATGCCTTTTATGTGGTATGAGCTACATATTATGTATACAAGCATACAGCCAACTAAAGATCTAGTACAGAAAATCGGGATTCGAATTTTGATATAACGAAATTTCCGGGACTTTTGTAAAATTAATTTTGTTATTGCTTTCTGATTTGTATGAACACATATTACGTAATTTTTTTTTTTCACTTTCGGGATTATTTTTTCTGATTTCGGAATCCCAAAATTTCAATTTCGATGCTAAGTTTTTTAAACTATCGATTTCTTCACCCAGTACCATACTTTTGCTAAAATTTTGATTTTTATTTGCTTTAAAAACCGCTCTTGTCGAATATTTCTTTCTCGCGGTCGTTAGAAATCATTAGTTTGAAATTGTAAAACTGACGAGAGTTTAGTTTTATAATATTTCTATATACATATATATATATATATATATATATATATATACATATATATATTTTAAAATAGACTTATTTTTAAAAATAGACTTTTTTATTTGAACTGCATGAAGATTCTTTAATTGTAAAATTTCGGTATCCCGGAAATTTTAAATTGAATGTTTTTTATTTTTAAAAATTGAAAATCTGGTGAAAAAAAAATTAAAAAATTTATATTTCTGGCGATCTTCTTGTTTTTGAAAAATTCCGCAAATCCCGAAAAATTTTCGGGACTGCGAATTTGATGAGTCCCGCATTTCAAATATATTTTTATTTTTTATATTCAGTATTCATTATTTTATATACATGTACATATGTATTAAACATTTTAAATCTTGCAAAGACTTTGTATTGTTTTGGGAATCCCGAAAAATTAAGTGCGTATATGAAATACGGATATGTTTATTTCAGCTTTATGAATGTATGTTGGATTGTGAAAAAATTAAATTTTTTTATGGATTTGTATGGTTTTGAAAAGCTAGCGAAATCCCGAAAAATTTCGAGACTGCGAAATTGATGACAAATTTTAAATAATATTTTTTTGTAAGTTGGTCACTCTCGAATGCTTTCTATGGAAAATTTGGCAAATTCCGGAAACTTTAGGGACTGTGAAATTAATGAATCCCGAAATTTCGGGATTAAATTTATTTTTTATATATTTGAAATCTCGCAAATACTTGGTGTAGTCTCGAAAATTTGCTTGGTATAGTCTCAAGAATTTAAAAAAAAAACACAAGAAATTTTGGTGCCTAAAAATTATAAGTCACACAAGACCACAGACAAACGTAGAGTAGATATTCATGCATACAAGTTCATATGTATATGTATATACATTTGTCTATATTTATTTCCTTCCAAACACCTCTAAAGATCTTAGAAATGTGTTTTTATGGCTGCGTGTCTAACAAGTCGATGAGTTTTTGGTACATTCATGCGACCCTCCTTTGTGCTGTTAAGTGTCCGTTGCAATGATGTTGCCACAGCCGGGGTGCCAGCTCAAAACGAGTAGCAGACTCAAAAGAAATTGCAAAAAAAAAAAAAGATAAAACAATTTTAAAAAGTACAAAAAATTTTTTTTGCGAGAAAATCGACGCCATTTGTTGCTCATGCTTGCCGCAGCCACTTTCTCTTGCCAACTTCTCCATTGTTATTATTGTTATTGCGCGCGCGTACGCTTACTAATACTTGTCAGTATCAACGAGCACTCGTACTAGATACAACAACAAAAAAGTCTACATGTTTCCGGTTCGTTTAACATATTGCCTTTTGCGCGCAAAAGATTTTTATTTCTCTTTCTACACTCCTTGCTGCTGTTGTTGTTGTTTGTGACAAAATGAAGTGCGGCGCATTCTAGCTAGCTGCGGTATAAAATGAATCATTCGTGACAGTGAGTGGGTGCGAGCGCTGCATGTCTGACTGAGTGATGCTGTCATGAATATTGTCTGCTTTTAGGCGCATCTTAAAAAGGTGCCAACCGGCAGGTATGAGTAAACACCTTCATACACACACAGCCACACTTGCACTGCTGACAAGAGTAGTGCCTGCTTGAGTAGTGTCGCATGTCTGCAACAGCATTATATGACACCTGCGCCAACAACCACCACCACCACCACCGTTAAGAGAAGCAACAACAACATTGAGCGCAGTAGGAGTAGCAGTAGCGAGTACTAGTTGCTGCCCCACAGGCATGTTGGCCGTCAGTGTCACAGGTTTTAACAGGAACAGGATGCAGTCGTTAGTTCGAGGATGTTGCATGACTATCTAGGTGTGTGTATGTATGTATATGTAGGTGTGTATGTGTATGTATGTGTGTGTTTGTTGTCTGAAGTGATGATGATGATATGGCTCGGCATGCTAGCGCTTGTAAAAATCCCCCACAATTCATTGCAATGACGCGTCGTTGCTCACACACACATACACACACTGATATAAAGACATACAGTACAGTGTTGGCAGCGGGTAAAAACGCATGAATGAATGAGTAAATGTATGGCTGAATGAATGAATCGGTTGTAAGATGCATTGCTAACGTTGTGCTTGTTATTGTTGTTCTTTTTTTTTGTCGTAGTCATGTTGTATGTTATTCAGCAAAGAAATGTTGTATAAAAAAATGAATGCGACTTGCATTGTAAGAAGCTTTCAACAAGGCCCAAACTTGTAATGCAGTGTAGACTTCATTGCTACGCCGCCGCAGCCCTGGTCCACAGTCACCTTTGCAGGTATGGTACATGTTTCGCACAGCAAGTGCCCTTGCACATGCTCAAATACATTTGTATTTACTTATATATTTATTTACGTATCGTCTGTTGCATTAAGAGAATGCTATATACAAACACCGGTTTCCCTGCAGGAAATTCGATATACTTTGAAAAAAGTCTTATAATTTGCTGAAATTGAAGCTGGCGTTGTTAAGAGATATTAAGTTATGAATACTGATTACTAGACTCATCTCGAAAAGCACATTTAAGTAACAAGTATAAATTTATGAAGTTTACGGATGCCGTATCAGTAAAACTAAATAAGTTGAAGTTTAATTAGAAATACGAAATTGCTTTTTCGACTACCCAATATGTCAGATAGGATCCACTAACATAACTATACTTTCTGTAAAACTATTATCAATTGCAACTCTTAGCTAATACACTGGTTTTTGCTATGAACAACGTCGTTGCTTATACCTTTACAGCTCATAGATTGAATCTAAAAAGAATCAGAACTGAGCTTTCATTCTCAGTCTGTAAATTCGGTGACTTTCTATTGATATAGCGTCCATAATTTTGTGAAGACGTTACTAAATGAGCTTTTCAATAGTAGTATGGAAAATTTTTCTCAAGAATGAATAGATCCAGCCTGTAGGAATTTTACTATATTCATGAAAATATGCCATTAATGAGGATTAAGGAATAATGTTTATAAAAAGTATTTTTCCACTACTTACTTTTCCACTACATATTTCCACTACATATTAGATGAAGCCTTAAAACATTACTTCTACAAAAAACAGGCAAGTCGCATAGAATCCATACATCATCTGATCAATTCTTACTCGAGCTGATTCATCGAAACCACGCACGCAAACCCAATCAATAAAGCGGTTTTTTTACGACGCGAAAGGCTTGACTGTCATTTCTTCCAGGAAAAATATGTTAATGAGTTTGGATAACGAGTTTGCTTGAGTTTCGTATTTCAAATTGAATCGTGATTACGGATTCTCCAAAATGAAATATTTAGCGACCCCACTTTATTACGAACACAAGTATTTGCGGCGCACAAAACATTTAGTGAAAATCGTGAGGTCATCGAAAACTTTCTTTGTCTGCAGTCGCCCATCCAACTCGAAATATGAACAAAATTATGAGAAGGCTGTTGTAGAGGTAGCCATTGTTGAAGATCTGGGAAGAAATTTTTGAAATAAAAAAAAAATAATAATAAAAAATTAATTAAATTTAAAAAAATTTACCAATTGCACGATTATAAGAGATGAAGTGATTGATCTTCTGATTGCTTAATAGCCTTTTAATTCTCTTTTTTCAGTACATTGTTCTAAGTCATGGAAGGTTTAGTTATTTCTTCGGACTAATCAAGATTAGCCTTTACTTAGTACTAAACATGCATTAACCAATTTATATTCACGGGTTCAGGTTAATCTAATCTTACCTAACCTTGCTACAAGATTTCTGAAACATCTCCTCTTTAAAAAAAAACATCTCTCTCTTTAAAAAGAAAGATCTAGCTTTTAATAAGAACAAGTAAGAATATAATTGGGTTCAACAAAAAAAAAAAAAACAACTTTGGGAGTCGCCAAAATAATTCATTGGTCTATATTGTAAGGTTCAAAGCCCGTCAAGTGAACCCCGAAAATTTCAGTAAGTCTCGGATTTTTATAAATAACCTCTTCAGTGAAGCACTAAAGCTTAATAAACTAATACCGATGATATTTTCAGGTAACTGTTTTGACGAGCAATTTTTAAAAAGATCCAGATCGGGACTACTATTTGCAAGAGATGTTCTTACAAAGCAACGGTATCTTACTTCCGCAACAGGGTTTTTATACTTAGAAAATGTATTTAAATATATTTTAAAATTATCATTTACATACACACCTTTTTGCCACGCTTTTTCATTTTCCACCACATGTTTACTATTCCGCTAGTTTCCCCACAGGGACATTTGTAGATACACAGTGATATGTGTCGTGTTTGGTTCGTGTTGCTGACAGTTACATTCACGCCTTTCACTGGTTTTGAATTTGTAATTACACGCACAACGCCAACAGGCAATAAATACATAAAAAAGAAATACCAAAAGCAACAACAACAGCACTAACACCTAGCGAATATGCGCTTTAAAACAGCGTAGCAACAACAATGATGTAGCTACAAGCAGATGTGCAACTCGATGTTGCAACAAGGACACCTGCAACAGCAATAACAATCTTTATGTTTGCAACTACTTATGTGTATTTGTATGTGTGTACATGTAGTTGTTGACAGTAAAAAACGTAAATGTTTGATATTAAGAAACAGAAGTCGACAATATGTGAAGATTGTTGACGTATGAATTTGTATTTCAAGCATTTCAAGTTATGAAGTCGATTCGGTATGGAATGTTCGTACACGAAAATCTATGCACAGGTAGCCCTGCACCCCTATACAGATTTTTCAATCAAATAATTTAAGCATTTCTATTATCATTGTAACTAAATTATTAGATCGGGCGCTGGAGACAAAATTCCTATTGATATCCAATAACCTCTTCTTCGTATAAAATAACCTCTACAAATTATTAAAATATTAAAAAACCACATAACGGTATTGACTGCCACAACCGAGAAAACAACTACTCTACACAAAAAATTACATTAAGCGGTATAAAAATGAAAATAAAGAAATGCATAGTACGATCAAACAACAAACATTGAAGGAAAAGTAATTTTCCAGCTATTTGAGGTCGGGAAAAAGAAGGCCTTTCTTCTTGTTCTAGTGGTTGAATTTTTAACAGTTAAAATGGCTTATCTCCTTTTTCGGCAAAACTGTTATATGGCAATTTTGCAGATAATTAAAAGATCTATAACTTTTGCATATATCTTTTTGCGATAAGATCTAAATCGCATCATTCTATGTCTATATAGCTTATAAAGGGTTTAAAGAAAAAAAAAAAAAATAAATAAAATCAGTAACTTCAAATTTAATAGGTACTTTTTATTATCATTTGAAAGAACATTGTTTTTCATATACTTTTTTTATTTTTGCACAGTATTGTAGTTTATATATAATATATCTTTATTGATTCTCCAGTGAGAATTTCATGGCATTTCATGATTAGAAGTGAAGTTATGGCGTTTTAAGTGTCAGTATGTTTGTGTTCTCGGTGCGAAAATGAGCTTCGACCAAAGAGCCAACATTAAATTTTGTTTTAGATTTGGTAAAACTTTTACCGAAACATTTCAATTGATGAAACAAGTTTTTGGCGATGATTGCCTGCGTGGTTTCAACGTTTTCAAAGTGGTCGAGAGGATATAAATGACGATCAACATGTGGGCCAATCAAGATCCGTGATCACCGGAAATTTCATCGAAACTGTGCGTGAATTCATCACAAATCAACCGAAATCATCCGCGAAATGCATTGGCTCATGAAAGGAAAGCGTTATGCAGATGTAGAGGCCATTCAAAAGGCTTACATCGGCATACTGGCGAGCTAAGACACTCTTTCGATATGCTTTTGGACCATGCAAAAAGTTGGGTTGAAGCAGAGGACACGATTTTGCATAAAATAAATTGATTTTGCCGAAAAAACCATTTGTTCTGTTTTTTTTTTAATCCTTTTTACTTTGGTACGTACCTTGCACTTCAACGTTGCATCAACTGCGGTGTTCGCCGTTGCAATGCGTAAAGTACCATACAGCGTTCTCTCGAAATCTGGATAAGATGATGTGTGACTAGTAGAGTATGGTCTTTGTTCGTAGAGAGAGGACTTTACTTTTCAGTTGCCTACTCAACACATATTGGCAGGAGACTGTTCGAGTCTGTGTCGAGACTGTCATTATTGTTGGTGGTAATACTGGTTCCAAGGTAGACGAAGTTCGAAGTTATGACTTTCAACAATGACATGGGTTCCGGGTCATGAGTCCGACGATTGTTTGTTTGGTGACAGGCGATATTTCGCCCTCGTTTACTACCAGACCTATTTACTTCCTTCGGGTGATGAGACTAGTGATATCAATATCAATGTCGTACGCCAGCAGCTGTACATTCTTATAGAATATTGTAATCTTTCACGCTGTACTCTCGATAGAACCTTGTTTGTGGTGGGGTATTACTTTTTTGGATTTTATGCTTTCACTAACATTCAGAGATGCTCATGCTTGAGAAGTATTTATTCCATAATTTTAGTATGCTCTGGCTATCAGTCACTAAATCTCCTATGGGTGTTCTAGAAGAGTCTTAAGTTTATTAAGGTAACTAAATATGATAATTTAAATTCTTAAGTCCACTCCCACAACTCATTTCCTCACTTAGGAGGAATAGGGTGCTTCGCTAGGTGCGCCTCGACATGATTCGACAATCCAAATTTGTGATCGGATTCATATCCAGTGATTGTGAGGCTAACTTTTTCATCAAGCAACACTTTGATCTTCGCTGACTGTCGGCAAATTTTGCTGAAAAATTGTCAGATACTACTTCTTACGGCTCTCACAGGCTCTTAATACTATATATTGTGAGTTTTAAAAGTTGGTCAACAGCTGTTAGCGCTAATTTTTTAGATTTTAGACAGCAGCTAATTTAAAATTATTTACATTGGGTACTTATTGTTTAAAAAAAAAAAAAAAATAAGAATCTCATATAACTCTCATTGTGCTTTTATTCCATATGAAGATCAGAACGAAATAAAACTCTACTTTGAGAAGGTCAATAAATTAAATTGACTACCAGGTAGATTCAGCATTTTAATAACCAAGGCTTGTAAAGAAAGGTCGAGAAAGTCTGTTCTTATATTTATTCCAAATTGGAGACACTTTAGACATGAGGCCTATATCATACCAAAACACGATTTTTTTGTTGTGATAATTTTAAGCCACCGAAAGTAAATATTAAAATCTGCCCAACCGAATTAACGTCAACAAAATCAAAAAGTTGTATGGTTATGACTTTTTTTTTGTAGAACTGAATTTTTCAGCTTTCAAACGCTTCTACTAATTATTCGGGCGGTCTCCAGAAAGCTCTGGGAACCTTTATTGGAAACATGTACTAGTTTTTTCCTTTCCATTTCGATGAATGTTGACGTTTTTGCTTGTCAAACTCATAAATCCACGTCTCATCGGCAGTTATAATGTGGGCCGAGTTGAGCAAGAAAGCGGTTCATACCAAAAATATTCACCAAAATCGTTGAAAGGGCTCGTGAGAGATGTGGAGCTCTCTCGCCACCACTTGCCTGACGATTTTTATCATATCCTACAAATTTTTAATAWTTTCATCGGTTGAAGAGGTCACAGGTTGTCCAGAACGAAACTTGAACAAAGATAATGTTGTTAGATTGGAAAGCCAAATAACTTAAGAAGAAGAAGAAAATTCTCTAAATAATAATAAAATATATAATTTAGAATTTCTTCCTCAAGAAAAAAAAAAATTGTTAACTTACTTCAATGCAATTCGAAATAATCAATCTTTACGCTTACGTACTCATTCTTCGACGCAGAGCTAAATTTTGACCAGTCAACTGTGCAGTCCAACACAATTTACTTATGTTTTAACGGTTGGCGTGAACAACAACTTGTTGTAAAAACAATTTATTTCGCAGTCTAACTATTGCTCTTCCAAGCTTTCGAAGCACACAAAGTTTATTGAAAAATCGCAAACGGCTGTCTAAGCAACGCGCACAAAAAACGTTTAATTAATATGAAAAGCTTTCCAGCGCGCAGCTCATGCCAGCTGCCGAGGACTTAGAAACCCACTGCCTTCCCCAACCGAATTTTCAGTGCAACAACAGCAACAAGCAGGCAACCACTTTGCAATCGTCTCATTTGTCGCACTTCAATCCTGCGACTCGTCTGTCCGTCCGTCCGTCCACCTTGCCGTTTGCCGTTGATATGTTGCCAAGTGACTTTCGATGCTGCAGCTGTCACTACCACGGCACGGCGCACGAAACAAAACAACGCGGTGTAAAGAATTGGCTGTTGCTGTGCCGCTGACTGTTGCTTTGACAAACAGCAGCCCCCCACCACATTTCCTTTCCGCCAGCGACTGGTGCTTTTCATGCAACAAATCCTTGCTTGCAGCGGCTGCAAAGTTGGCTGGAGAAATACCCTACTTGCGAGTGAGATTTAGCACTGAGTTGCTGTTATTGTTATTGCTGCTTGGCTGCTGTTGCTTTGGCTTTTTTGCTTTCGTAGCGACAGTTGCAAAATTAATGTTACTGCAGATTTGCGCTGCCACAGACACACATACATCTAGATAATAACGGTTGTGTGCCTTTGTGTGTGTGTGTGGCGCGTGTGTGTTGTGGAAATCAGCAGTTCGGGCCACGCGTCGCGGCACATTTTGAGCGATGGCTATCTTCGTTAGCCGTGGCCAATGCCATTGCGTTTTACCCCGCCAACACACACACACACACACACACATATAAACGCGCGTGCTCACACACACGTACGCAAGTACTTTTGCTGTTGTTGCTGCCGTTTGTATTCTACTCTTTATGACTGCTTCAGTGCGCACAAACAATGCAGGCGCTGCGAAATGATAAAAGGCCGACTAGACAGGAAAAGGATGGGGTTGAGGCGCAAGGGAGCCGGCTTGTAAGGGAGCGGGCAGGTGTACGGCATCAAAGTGTTGCAAAGCGCGCATTTATTATACTCCGACTTTTATATGTATATACGCGATATATAAATATCAGTGAAGAAAAAGTGCGCGGTGCGATGCGGCACAGTGCCTGCAATGTGCAACCATTGTCGTTGTCGTTGTTGTTGCTTATGTTTGCTTTTTTCCAGTTGAATTAAAACAAAAATTATGACAGCTAAATGTGGCACATTTGCGCAATGGCGGCATAATTAACGCCTTATCTGCGGCCATAGCGGCCCATGGTTGTTGCGCAACATGCTGCGCCTACAAGGCAAACTGTCTGCCGACAGCATACTGCGGACTGCGGTGCCCGCGCACACCCTCTGCCACCATTTCGGGGCACATACACACGCGCGCCGCAGCCGCACTATTGGGAAAAGGTGTTATCTCTGGGGGTTTGGGGTTAATGGCGCGACCTGCCAACCATTCAACTGCAGCGCGTTGGTCGCGCGCCTCGCCACCAGCGTCGCATCGCCGCCGCAACGCTAATGAATTAACTCGCGCGCCGCCAAAATGAATGGTTACTACGACGCGGTGACTGGTGTGCGCTGGCTTAGTGTCGTCGCGTCGTGTGTCGCATCTCGTCGCGCTGCCGTGCGGCGGCAATGAATGAATGGAGCCGCGCGCTGAATTTGAAGAAGATAAGCGGCAAATACTGTGCCGAGATTTGTCTGTGTAATCGTGCAACAAAAGCGCACTTAAAATATAATGTTTATGCGCGCTTATTATTGCTGTGCGAATTAAAGTTCGCTATAATGTGTTTAAAGTAAATTATAATCGAGTACCTTATACCGAAAATTGTATAAATTTGGTAGGATTTAAGAAAAGCTTATATGCATTAAACTTTTTTGTATAAGAAGAGAATAGTGAGAAGAGGAATATGGGAGCGGTTTGATAGACTTTTAAGTTAAACCCCTGCCATATTCCTCTTCTCACTATATTTTCAATAACTTAGTGTTCTAATGTTTCGATTCTGGTTATTTGTATCAAATCAGAGCCGAACACTAGAACCTGTATTAAATTTGAAGCTATGATGACTTATCAATCAAATTCGGTAAATGCATTGCTGTGAAGATTAAAGGTTACAGAATGGGACATTCCAAAATTCACAGACTGGAGCAAGGTCTACATGACCGAAATTATAGGTGTTCCTCCTGGACACTGTCTCATTTGCACATGGTGAGGAGAAAATTTTGGAGAACGAGGTGAAAACATCGAAACACGTCCGCTTCACTGTCCAGCGTGCGCCAGACCAACATTAAAGCATTTTTTTTTTTTTTTTTCATACTTTCTATGAACCCAGCGATTGGCTGGAGTAGATAAATATTAGACAGTTCAATAAATTCATTTTGATCCGTATTTAGGAGTTCTGGACATCACAACGCACAAGCGCATCTAGGAATCCAAACGAGGTATTTCGTGGTCTCACAAATATTAACCTTTTTACCTAATCTTACTTAACCTATGGTTCTGCTGAAATCGGAGATGTATAGTATTCGAGTGGATGGTAAATATCTAACTCACTCCGGAATTGAAATTTCTCTCTCTATTTCCGCCATCGCTCGGCATTCTCGAGTCTTTAGAATTCCACTGTAGAGCAATTAAACACTAAGAACTATATTAATAGAATTCAGCGTCTTCGACTCGAAGTATTCCTCACGAACAACGTACAACGATTATATAACAGATTTGCCATAAATTTGATAACTGAATCTCTAATTATCCTGAAAACTATTTCTCAAAACAAACTTCATTGAATTAGAGTCTCACACACTCTTGCTGAGGTAATTAAAAAAGCGAATGCCTTCCAGATTTTATACTCTCGCAACAAAGTTGCTAAAGAGAGTATTATAGTTTTGTTCACATAACGGTTGTTTGTAAGTCCTAAAACTAAAAGAGTCAGATATAGGGTTATATATACCAAAGTGATCAGGGTGACGAGTAGAGTTGAAATCCGGATGTCTGTCTGTCCGTCCGTCCGTCCAAGCTGTAAGTTGAGTAAAAATTGAGATATCATGATGAAATTTGGTACACGTATTTCTTGGCTCCATAAGAAGGTTAAGTTCAAAGATGGGCAAAATCGGCTCACTGCCACGCCCACAAAATGAAAATCGAAAACTTATAAAGTGTCATAACTAAGCCGTAAATAAAGATATTAAAATGAAATTTGGCACAAAGGGAGAAGTGGGCGTGGCCCCGGCCCCTACTAACTTTTTTGTACATATCTCGAAAACTACTGCAGCTATGTCAACCAAACTGCATAGAGTCGTTTCTTTTAGGCATTTCCATATACAGTTCAAAAATGGAAGAAGTCGGACAATAACCACKCCCACCTCCCATACAAAGGTTATGTTGAAAATCACTAAAAGTGCGTTAACCGACTAACATAAAACGTCAGAAACACTAAATTTTACGGAAGAAATGTCAGAAGGAAGCTGCATCCAGGCTTTTTTTARAAATTGAAAATGGGCGTGGCGTCGCCCACTTATGGACCAAAAACCATATCCTAGGAAGTATTCAACCGATTTCAATGAAATTCGGTATATCATATTTTCTTAACACCGTGATGACATGTACCAAATATGGGTGAAATCGGTTCACAACCACGCCTGAAATCTCGATTATCACTTTATCATGCGAGAGTATAAAATGTTCGGTAACACCCGAACTTATCCCTTCCTTACTTGTTATTTATAAGATTGCCCACTTGAGAGTCCGGCGCGATTTATCCAACTCGAAAATCTGTACATTACTAGCATGTGAGTAATTTGGCTAGACCCAGCCTTCAATATCTACTATTTGAGTTTGCGAGAGTCGTAAGAGCGTTCAGCTCTTGCTATTTTAACTTTGAACTCATTTTTCATATAACGGCCATTTTCCTACACCAACTTGGACTAAGTACGGGTATAGGGTAATTTAATCACTAGATTCTGTATTGGGAGTTTTTTCGAATCTCGAATCTTTAGTGTCATGCAGGTCTAGAAGAACTGACTTTGTAAAAAATTTAATGAAATTTCGATGTTGTGTATCACAATATACAAGTTCCGGAAAAGCTTATAGGCACGATTACAGTCGAAAATGTTTGTGAATTTCGTTAATTATTGTCGGTTGTTGTATTGTATTTTATTTACATGAAAGTTTTCTGATTCATCTTCGTGCTTGGCGGTTCTTTAGTGGTCTACAAAGTTGCTTAGATTGGATGGCTATTCAAGATGTACTGATGTATGTAGTCTTTTTTTAATTTCCATTCCCGCTAGTTCGATCTTGACCCTCCAAACGATGCTAACAATAGCGCGGTTAGGTACTCCTTGACCAATTCTGAACACACTGATAATGTGTTCAAGGGTAGTATCGCTGTTCTGCTATCTGAGTGGATGATCACTTCTTTGAAGGAGACCGCACTCTGGAGCAGTAAATCTTTATAGCTGCATACTCGGCTTGGAAGACACTGCAATAGTCCCCCCTTGAGGCATTCGTAAAGAGGCTTACTGGCCCTCTCCTAAAATGGTTTTTTCCTATCCACGACACCCTCGTCGGTATACCGTTGGAGTTCGGTTTGGCGACTCCATGATCCAAGTGATCCGGTACAAAGTCAAAGTGTATGAAGATTTCCGTATGTGTATGAGGATTTCCGAGCATTTAAACACATGTTCTTTTAGAAACCCAGATTCCCTAAGACGCCATAAAACACAGAGCCAGTCGTAGGCCCAGGGGACCACTTTCGCTGAGACACCTAACCTTCTGTCAATGGCTTCTAAGGCTATCGATGCCTTTTTGCTCTCTATCCGATACTCGCCTTCCGTAAAAGCTTCCTATTCAGGATGAGTCTTAGATATTTCACCATATTCGCCGGTTGCCGACGTATGACGCCCATTTTTGGGAACACTGCGATCTAACCAAATCCGTAGTTCCCGCTAATTGACTAATACAAAGACCGTGCAACCTAATTCTCGACTTGCACTATGCGTTGCAGTAAAATGTACCACCTTTTGGAAAGCCAGTTGTCGAAAATATCGGCAATAATCGTCGAGTCTGATCGTCTGTGTTAGCTATATTTCAATTTCTCTAGAGCTAAACATTGCATCAAAAGAGTGTTGGATCATTTAAATACGGCTGGAAGCTATAAGTATGAGTGTCTCAAGCAAAACACCGCATGAACTGTCAAGAATGACCAAATTAAATTATTTTAAATTATTATTAACGGATACAATGTTTATTTAAAAGAAAATTAAATTTATTTTCAAGCGCCTGCTAACGACTCCTTCTTTTGCTTGCTCGTCAACGAATACCCCTCACTCGATTAAAGTGTCGGTTACAAACCCAAATTTCGATCTTTGAATCGCTATTGAGTCGCATCAAAAACGAGATCAATTTCCGAAGCGGATGGTTACTGGTGATGAAACTGGGGCCACTGACAACAACGTCAAGTGGATTGGCGGCGACAAAGAATATACTATGAGCTGCTGTTCTACGTTCAAACTCTTACATTTGTACTATCAATAATTGGATCATCTGAAGGAATCAATCTTTCCAAAGTGACCAGGTTTGGCCAAATATAAGAGGATTTGAATGGTCAAGTAATGATATGAAATTATCTTCAAAATGCCAAAAAGTTTTCAAACAGAACGATACATATTTGAGCAAAATTATATAATTGCAGCTACATATGCTAAATGAGATGTTCAATTTAATGTAAAAATAAAGTATTTCCTTTTACTAGAACTTCTCATATGTTAATAGAAAAGTTGAAAAAATCATCCACCTCAGACTTGAGCTCCACATGGCTATAATTATGATGCCAATATGCACCCTCTTTCACAACAGGTTCGATGTTAACAAATTGCGCATAAAAATATATTTTCCTATAACGGTTCGAAATGAAAACATTAACGGCATTATGACCACCGACACGCACCCTGTGCAACTGAAGTGCGATAAATAATCCTATTATGGTGTGGCTACCGCCGTTCCTGTTGCACGATGACTGCTTTGTAGCTTTGGCGTGGCTAGCATAATCACTCATTATTGCTATATTCAGTTAATTAACCACGCAGGTAAGAATTAAATGGAAAAAACGCAAACGCAAACGAAAAAAAAAAATCACCACTTGTGGCTATTAGAGTGTACAAACTCATCAGTTTTGACCATTCCTTCGTGGCAGACTGATGGAAATTGCATTTGAACGCGTCGTTTTCGATTATCAGTGCGCCATTATCGGCGAAATTATTTCGGACAAGCCCACAAGAAAGTGGAAGAACTGGAAAATACACAACAACAGCTACAACGCAGCAAAATATGTGCTTTCTGAATTCTGCCAACTTGTCGGATGTCAATTGATTGAGTCCAAACACGCATCGGCCGTCTTCGAGGCGCTGACGATTAGTTAGCGACGAGCCGTGCCTTTACTTCTCGGTATAACGGCGCACAATCAATGAACGATAATGCGTCGATGACTTGCGAAAAGTTGGGCAAATAAAAAAAGACATTGAAGACGTGGCAAGCTTTTCGGCATTTTAAGGCTATGCGATGATGAAGTGTTGGATGTTCTTCATTTCTATTTTTTCATTCCTTCCATTTTCATTTTCAATCGCATATTAAACTAAGGTCGGGGGGATGGGGGTGAACGAATGTGTCGGCGTATGTCCCGTCAGCTTTGGTGGGTAGCGCATTTTTGATGGATCTTAGAGTGGTTTTGCCGCACCCACGCACTCACACGCATTCGTTGGAATCGCAACAGTCTTGTGTGTTGTGGGGTGGGAGCGTGGCACAATGTGACGAGGTAATAGTCAATTTCTTATACAGTCTTGACTCGCCTAATGAACACATCTATTTGCTAAGCTAAAACATAAAAGAATTAGTGAAAAGATAAGCGCCGTGAAGCAAAATACAGACAGACATACTGTATACATAAATATATACTTCGTTGCTGTTGGCGACTATGCGGCACGAGGGAAGGCATTGCAACGACAGTTGTGTCGAAGAAAAATCGTAGGAGAAAACGCAATTCATGTTTATTAACCATTCGTTTCGCTAGATCATTCGTATTTTTAAACAGTGGCATATTTGAAATGAATGTAGAGAGGGTTGGAGAATAACTTTCTATGCATTTGTGAAAAGGTGCACATAAAATTGAAGGTAACTATGTGATTATCGTTTCGTAAGACCTCCCGGTTTTGGTTTATATATCATACCGATAGATTCAGCTGGAAGGTTTCATGAAGAAACCTTTGGTTCGGAGATTTCTTCGCCGAAAGTGAAGTGGGAAGAGGCTGCGAGTCTAGAGGAGTCTTAATCCTTTAGAACCTACTAGTTAAAAAAAACCTCGAACAGTAATCAGTCTGCAGACCATAGTAAAAAACCATTTTGAATATACTTTATAATAAATTTATTAATGGAATAAAATTTCTGAAAAGAAAGCCTACATAGCCTCGGGGGTTCTTCACTTTTTCAGACTTAATTTTTTTGAACTTGACAAAAAGTGATGTTTCGCCTATGTCCGACCCTGAGCAAGTATTAGCTTGTCAAATATCTTCCCTTCCGCTTTTTTCTCTTTATTCAATGCTTTATAAAAAGTGTTGGAATTACTTCAAATATGGAACTCGGACTTTTCACAAGCCTTTTTTGAGTTCAACTTTACACCAACAATGGCGTTCGTCATGGACTGGAACAGGTGGTAATCACTTGGCGCTTTGTCCGGGATGAGATGAAACCTCCCACCCGAGCTCCCGTAGCTTCTTACGAGTCATCATCGAAGTGTGTGCTCTGGCGTTGTCTTGGTGGATGACTACACCCTTCCTGTTGGCCAATTCTGGACGCTTCTGGTCGATCGCCTGCTTCAAGCGGTCCAGTTGTTTGCAGTAGATGGTAGAATTAAGCGTCTGGTCATATCGGAGCAGCACATAGTCGATGGGTCGAGTTTGTGCCGTTTCAACAGCATATCATAGGCGTTTATTCGTTTCAGAAGGTTTTTTTTGCGTCAAATCATGCAAACATCAAGCTTTTTTGTGTCTCCAGCCTTCTGTAGATGGTTTAAAATGGTTTGGTGACTAACTCCCATCGTCTCGAGCTCTCTATTATTTGCTCTACTTAAGCATTCTATTCATTTCAGTGGGGCTCTGCACCCCTAAATCCTCATGTAATTTTTCGCTTTTTTATCCGCTCGCTTGCACTGACTTTTGCGCTATGCCTCCCTAAACGGATACGAGCGTCGATTTGTTACTCTGCCACTTCCTTTAATTCGCCAATATCACTTCATTTGTTGCTACTACATTTGCTGCCTCCACCAGTACGACCAATTTTCTATGTTGGCACATTTATGTGTATGAGTGTGGCATGTATGGCATAAAAGTAGTAACAAATCACCAAATTTGTTTGCGCGTCCATTTTTATGATGATGTCATATGCTATTTTCAGTCAGCGGCAGCAAACTCTGCTTTCCATGAGGCTCATCGATTCAACATGTAGAGACCCAGTCAAGTCATGTGGGGCAGAGGCTGGTGCTTTTGCATTGTTTATTTCGGTTTCAGAGCGAGTTTTGAGGGAGTTGTGAATTAACCGTTGCCACGTGCCACTGCAAGACGTCCTTTATATGTGTATATAAATTTCCACACTCTGATTTATGACTTATAAGGCAATATTTTTAACTTCAAGCAATCTTTGATTTAATTCCATAATTTACAGTTTGATTTATTTTCACAAGAGCTAAGGTTTTGGGAAGATTTCATTTGCTCCGAAATGGAGTAAAGTGGACTTTACTAAATTAGAGTTTTCCAGTTCCATTTTGATAATGTTGAATACATACTATTTGCTGTAGAAAAAAAAAAAAATTAGTGGCGTATCAGAACTTTCGATGAAGTTTTTAGAGAGATGTTATAAAGAGTTAAAATCGCATCTTCGAGAAAAATAAAATGTTTCTTAAGTAATTTCATAATGCACTTCTTACAAGTTTCTCTTGAGACCACCTTTTCACCAGTAAAATTATTCGCCATAGCGGTAAGGTTAGATCGAAAGTTTGATCTAAAGTCGATTAATCTCACTTGGAAATTGGCGAGATTGTGTTTCTATGAACATATCGTTCGGATGACTTGACCAGCACCTACTGAGCTCACTGGAAGTCTAAAGGGCCAACACCAAGTTACAAGCAGACTTCGGGGAACCGACTCGATACCAAACGGATGAAATAGGGTAATGGTTGGCCCACTAGCCGGGTCAATGGCTTTGCAGTTTCAGGCGATGCCGCTCTGATCGAGCATCCCTACGAGTCTGGTATAGAATAAGCTTGAAGATTTTGCTATTAAGGTCATGTACTCCTTGACCAGTTTTTAGAGCACAGTCAGGTAGCACAAAGCCAGTGTACCCATTCGGCTGTCGACATGAATGCACACCTCTCGGCATTTCGGCGCATTACATATGTAATGCCTTGATGGCAACCACTTCCGCTTGAATAACACTACAGTGGTGTGGTAGTCTGAAACTAGAGTTGATGGTGAGCTCCCGATAGAAGACTTCAGACAGTGGAGAATTTCAGGTAAAGGCTGGACATACTAGTAGGTACTAGTTTGGGACTATAAGATGGAGCTTCTGGCGAGTCACATTCGTTATTCTAATGGAACGCAATTGTCATCCCAATGGCCAAAGGTGGCCTCTACTGTGCAATGTTTTAATTAAGCCGATCCAATTGTTGGAAATACAGGTCCGAATTAAGAAGAAGGCAGCTCATAGTATATAATTCTAATCCGAAAATAATAAGAAATATAATTCAGAAATTAATAATTTTGTTTTGTGTTAACTTGAGTGGCTCTCATATATTTAGCTATTCTGTTGTATTCAGCCTTATTGAAATGACCACAAACGGTATTTGGTACAATATTTAGACTTTCTTATCTCTTCAGCAAGTAAAGCAGTGTTTCCAACCGTCATAGACACGAGGATTTCCATTAGTTTATCAATATTTTCAGCAAATGACTTTCCTTTTTTTAACATTGTTACTTATATTTAATACTATGTGTAAGTTATACAAGGTTTTATGCTTTTTAGTTTTGAGAGTTCTTCATTTTAATATTTTAGTTTAAATGGGAAAGGAATTTATTGCCAACTGTTGTGTACATATCTTCACTTTCAATGTTGCTTGTACCCAACGACTGACAACAGCGGATTTTAAATATGTATTTCGAACATATCTTAAGACCTTCCTAATGCAACTGCTGACAGTATCTCACCCACGTCATCGTCGTCTTCATCTTCGTTTTTCTTATTGTAGCTTGTGGCGTCATCATTGTTATCACTTGTCAGCATCGCCGATACCGTTACACGCTGATATTTTTTACCGTTCGCAAGTAGAATCTCTATGTTTCCATATTTACTCTCTCAAACTCAACATTGTTGTTATTGTAGGTGGGTTCTGTAGATACGTTTCCGCTCTTTTTCACATCCTTGACTCTTTCTGTTTGGATCGGATGAATTATCAAAATGTGTGATTTGGGGTACCTTTACGTGAAGTCTTTATCTTCTTACTTTTGTTTGTATTTCGTTTTGCATTTTTCTAAATTTAGCTTAGATTTCTTTTTTATTTGTCTATATTTTTTAATTTTGTCTACCATTGTTGTTTTTTTTTTTTATTTTTCCATTGTGGTTTCACACTTTTGACATTTTCCATTTGTTGCTTTGCCGTTAAAATTAAATATTTATTGGCACTATATCGTAAGAATTTTACTGTTAATAGATATATGCACATATATGTCCTTTTGCGGTTCTTTAAGCGTTATTTATTATATGTATGTATTCAGAAATAGCATACTACATCCATATAGATTGAGAGAAAGTACGAGGTCTGCTGCATTGTTTTTTTCTTCTCTTTTTTTTTTTTTGGAGAAAATTTCATAGTAAATAATTATAGCTGAGACCATTTGAAATCCGCTAAAGTTCTTCATTAATAATGAATAACGATGAAAAAGTTACAACAGTTTCGGATGAAATACGCCACTTTTGATGATAACATATTAGGATCTATGATTGAAGAGCATGAATCTGAAATGTCCGGCCCCTACCTTAGGAAGGTGACGCTATCAAAAGGGCGCTGGGTTTTGGGACCCGAAAATTAGATCACAATTACATTTCAGGAAAGGCTCAGAGGAAATATCCTACTTTTGATGAATGATTAGTCCCTACATTGGGAAGGTGACGCAAATACATTTATTATATCTGCCTTATAAAAGAGCACCAATTCGGTGTGGATGGTGGAAGAAAGTATCAGTCATCAAGGCCCAAAATTCACTCCGGTGGCTAAGCGTCTACCCAGATATCGTACAGAGAAGCCTGTTAGGAGCCTCTAGAGCACACAATTTTCAAAATTGTTCCTCAAACGAATTGAGGCTGATGGACTTCGTCAGGGTCCGAAATACGGTTGTCTGGTACTAGATTCCACGGCTAGATAATTCATCAAGCTACTTGCCTGTCTTCGGATCAAAAAGCTCAAAACCAGATATGTCATGTTATAATAGGTCGACGACATGTCTTCAATGTGCTTTACGTTCGTACGTTCCGAGGGCGGAGCATCGACTCGGACCACTAAATTGTAGTAGCAAAGTTACCCTCCCGCCTCTGTGCAGCAAAATACGTCTCTCAACATACAGAAAGGATCATCGCTGAGCAGCTACAGTCACAGCCGACAGCTAAACGGATTTCTACTCGACTTGCAATCCTGTTCTCAGATAGCACTCATCGCAACAGCAACCAAAAAAATATTTATAAACCCAATGCTGATTTATTACACTACTCAAAAGATCTGAAGGAACAATTAGCGACTGGTGTGCTGAGAGATCTGTGCGGTTCTGATTCCAAATCTGAGTTAAAAAATTTCCGATTGCATATGTTAGAAGCTTAAATTGAGGATGATACTGAATAGATGTCCAATCTCCAACGAAAACATATGATTCATTAAAATTTTTTGGCAAACTCTATGATTGTAATGATTGCGGCTCTTATTATAGACAAGCTTCAGCTATACATAAAATTTAAAATGTGAAAGAAGCTTTCCTCAAGGCCTCACCTATCGAACCTCACTTGTGCCGAGCAAACGGCACACAGCTAGGAGTACTACATGTTGCAAATCGCAATAAGAGAATAAAAATAATCTGATTGAGATAAAAGCTCCAAAGAGTGGGGAGTGACGTGCAGAATTTTACATTTCTGCCACAACGACTCTAAAGCCGTAAGGCTTTTGACGATGACACTGACACTGACGACGCCTGTGATGGTAACGCTAACGGTAACTGTGCGTAAGGCCATGTCTTGTCGTCTGCGACAGGCAAGTGATTGAGGTCGACAGTCGCTGATGTGCATAAAGTTGTTGCTTACCTGCCATCACTAAACAACGACAGTTATTTTATTGTCAACCCCACGCTTTCCGCTTCCAACGTGCTAAGCACTTTACGTTACCCCTTTTTAGCTTAAGCGGCAAGCAGAAAGCACCGACAAACATGTCAACTTTCTAATACAGAAGACAATCTACTTTTTGGGATGTGCTGAAGAGAGAAAAAACGAATCTGAAAAGTAACCGAGAAATTTCCAGCCTGCCGACCTACTTAACTTTTCATAAACCACTCCAGCCGACGCTTTGATGCAACAGTTCGGCAAGCTGACTGGTGTGCTACAAATTGAATTAAAAATCGCGTTAACGGATATATTGAACTTGAGTGTAAGTGTGTGTGTGTGTGAGTACACATATATTACTTGTTGTTACCAGAAATTGTGTGTGTGTGTTGTTGTTGTTGGCCTGATAATGAGCACGTTGCTTAATTTATTTTCCTTAATTTAATTGCACAGCTTCAAGGAAACGTGCAACATCCCCGAACACACACTACCTTGAATGTTGCTGTTGTTATTAATTTGACATACTTTGTCTAGATTTAAATTCTACGCGCTAACGGTACTACGCCTTACTTAATTTGCCAACTTTCAAATTAATTTTTCCACGAAAGGATTCCCTACACCAAACAAATCAATTTCATCTGTGTGGACTTCTTCAAAGCCCTCAATTCTAAGTGAATTTACATAGCAAATCGGAAATGTGTAAAATATGCCAAAGCCGTTCGGCGCTGATTTATTCAAAACAACTCTATCTCATTTGTTGCCATTTGAAGGTAATTTCAATACAAAATGAGCTGTTGTTTGAGCACTTCAAGCATAAAAATTGCTGCCTTCTTGTTTGTCGAACGCTGCCAGCTTTAATATGGAGGAGAGCAACAAGCAAAGCTTCAGCGTCTTTTTGACAGCCGGACAGTCAATTTCGTATTCAAATTCAAAGTAATTGGCTATCATCTGTTGGACGAGCAGATAGCGGCGCACATCATAAATATAAACGAATTGGCCGGCGTTTATTTGATTTCAATATAGAACGGGGGTGTTCACTTTAGACAGTAAAATAATAGAGTAATAGTCGTAAATGGAGAAAAAATATGCGATTCTATGAAGAATTTAAAATATTAAAAATGTATATATGTTGCCGGATTTTAGAACGAGAGGTGTCTCTAGCTTGATTTCGGAGCATTGAAATATCACAGGTGCTGAGAAAATTGTCGAATGAGTCAAAGCCCTCTATCTGGAACTGTTGAAACATGATATATTCTTATTTTAAGTAGATGTCTCAAAGGAACAATTATGAAAATTAGTAGCAAATGGCATTTCTGGAATTCTGAACTTCAATTAATTCATTAAAATATAGACGTAACATGGAAGTCCTAAAAGGAAAAGAGGTAGAGCTGGTTAACTTATGTATCCACTAGTACATGTTTTATCTCTAAACCCGGAGGTGCTTAGGTCGGTATTTATGGTTCGCCAGCCTTAAATAGAGATAACTTTTGAGCAGGGAAAATATTTAAGGTGTTATAATACCTACTGAAGGCATAGAGCTGACTGGATCTCTTACGGTCAGCCTTCCGCGGAGTCCAACTATTCAGTGGTAGAACACACGAGAAGTGTAAATTTTTCATTGCACTAAGCTGGCAGAACTGTGGTGGCTTTTCTTGCCAGTTTACAGTTATTGGCGGTTCCGCTGTAGCCTAATACAATACCTCTACTCATCCTATTAAAAATGGCTCGATAGCATTAAAAATGAAGTTAGGCATTAAGTAGTAAGCCCTAAACGTGCAGTTAGTTATCCCAATGCTTGTATTACCGTATTAGGTTGTCACTTCTCTGAAAAAAGCTGCACTACTTCAATATTCAGCAAGTCTTAAACTTAACTTATATACCAATCCTCCCAGCTTTGACTCATCCGAAAAGAATCCAACGGTAGCTATCCACCCGCGGGTGGATAATCAAAATCTCGAATTTTAGAATCCAGATCATCAAAACACCCACAAATCACAATACCGCCAAATCAAGAAAAGGTGGCGTTGTTCCGGCCACGAACACGCTCAGGATCATAACCCTTAGTCAGCAGAATTCTCTTTCTGTTCTTCGATAGAAATAAGGGCAGACAAGATAAAATATTTTTCACATGTCGGAATATTGGTTTGTCGGTGTTTTGATTTGTCGGTATTTTGAACTTCGTTATTTTAAGTGTATCCCCCACCCACAACTCCTTTGCAGGTATGTGAGCGGAGAAAAAGCCGCCAGAGTTTGGTTTGGCGGCTCCATGATTCAAAAGATCCAGTATGAAATCAAAGTGTACAAATAATCCAAAATGTTTGGCCACGGGTTAATTTAGTAATCAAATTCTCTGAGTCTGATAGCAACCTTCGCGACCATTCAACGTCCATCATTATTCATGGACACTATATACATACAGAATAAATTTCAGCCATGGCTGAAGGGAAGTGCCCTTCACATAACTTCTTTTCTAGAACCTTTCATCATACAAAGTCCACATAGATCATAATGGTCTTTCTGTCCACCTAACCCAGTCGTAATTTAAAAACGGATCTCAGAATTTATTTTGAGCTCCCGAAAGTTTTATGGCGTGCTAAGCATGGCGTAGACTACAGGAAGTGCTACTGCACACTTCTCTTTCGGAGTCAGGTATTCGACTGTTATAGGCATATCAAACAGACTTTTCTTGTATTATATATTAACGATAGAATTTTTGTCAGAAAACTATATTTCGGCATACAGTTCAAAGTTTGGAGGTATTTTCGGAAGTACATGTAGTCGGTAAGCTGTGCCTGTGAAAAGCTCATTGATGTAGGAGAAATGTTTTAAGCAGTTCGAACTCTCAACTTTATTGGTTAATTTTGTTGAGACTAAAAAATGTAGCAAAGCATAATCCATATAATATTCAATATATTTTACATATGTTCACATTTTCATATAATCAAAATTTTCCAGTACATAAAACTATTCAATCTCGCTCTCTTAATACACCAGTTCTTATTTAATATTTTTGACGTCACAAACGACTTAACACACACACTTACGGCATACACAAGCCCTAGTTTTGACATTAAAAATACCAAAATAGGCTGCATAAGTGAGTTGAAAGAGAGTAGCCGAGTATTAAAGATATCTAAAATTGCTGATTTCCGCAATAAAACGATCCGATTGCCTTTATGGCTGAGTGTGGAAGGAATTTATTTACAAGAAATATGAAAAAAAAGAATTGCAACAACAAAGTGATAATCGCTGCGTACAAATGTTCCGCTGCCATTTTCGTATTTTTCCCCGATTTTTTACTTGCGATATTTCACCCATATTGTTATTGTTGTCATGTTTTTTTGCCGACCGTTTGCTGTGCCACATCGCCCGGTGTCGTCATTTGAAGTTATGGCATCCTTCGTATAATTCCGCTTGTAACGTATTATTTGTGCTTTCTTTCGCTCACATTACAGTTGCGATTTACTTTGCGGCCATCGCTGTTGCTTTGGTCGCTTTACGATGGAGGTTCCCAAAAAAATGTAAGACTACTGTTTAATTAATGAGTTGGTTAAAATCAATGGTAATTTTTTCGGCGCCTCTATTATGTCATGACGCCAATGAGCCACTATTTCAACGTTATTTATCTGGCAGCTCCTTCGTTTGTTGCCATTATTTGCTGACTATTTTCGCGGCTATTTTCCCACTGTTCCACAGTTACTGTTATTGTTGTGAGCCCTTTTTGCTGTCGTACGACGAAGTAGTTAGTTTAGAGTTGACTTTTACAAAAATTCTGAGCAATATTGAATATATTATATACAATATTTTTAATATATTTCTACATATATATATTTCTATATATACATATATATATATAGCTATAAGTAGAGTTCTATGAAAAATGTATCTCAACTTTCTCGTATCTTGTACAGATCCTTCTTAACTTTATTACTTGGTATTTAAGTAATGCAGCCACTTAAGCTTTGCCAAAAACTAAAACTCCTCAGCAAACCTAAATTCAAGACAAATAAATTACCCGGGGAAATGAGTAAAACCAGTTCCCGAAATCAGGAAATGATATGAAAAGATCCACTCGATTTCTTAGATTTCCTTTCATGATGAACCATGATCCCTTCTTTTATATATTGATATAGTGAAACTTGTTTGTAAAAAAATTTCTTAAATACTTTTGGAATATTTTTTGTTTGGTGCCCTACCGAATATGGAATACTGAAAACAGCATTTTTTTGGAATATTTTGCAAGCAAGGCCGTTCGGAGAAAGTATGTTGACCGAAGTCCAATTTCAAAATTCGCTTGCAAAATTTCGTACCGGCAATTTTGATCTTGATGACGAAAGGAGTCTTGAAGCTTAAGTGTATAAAAGTAAGTCGTCGATCAATGCAAATCGTCTAATAACAACTCGGTAGATTGCTGATGAATGTTCTTACAGAATGAATTTTGCTTCGTCGAATTAACAACAGTCATTTGCTCATCAAATATCAAAAAATTAATCAATTTCTGAAGCGCATTTTTACTAGAAAAGCGGAGTGAGTTGCTCACAAGAACGTAAAGCTCCAGATATCATGGTCTAAAAAAGCTGAACCAGCTCAAAGCACTATGAAGTCTGATAGTCACCAAAAAATTATTATATCGTCTGTTTGGTGCCATTTCAAAGGGATCGTTTACTTCGAGCTTTTGTCCTACAATATCTCGAATAATTCTAAAGAGTGCTGTGATCAATTGGACAAATTGAGTGATACATTCTAATATAAAATGCCAGAATATATATCGATGGAAAATGTGAAACAAAATATTTTTAATGGAGAACCTTTACCTTAAATCAGGGCGTTATACCGAAGTTAACGTTTTTAACGTTACGTTTAACGTTTGTGAATAAAATTAGTCTCTGAATTAAATACTTAGAGCAGAAACATTTTGTGAGTACTATCTCACCGACATTTCGATAGCATTAATAAATCTGCATAAACCTAAATTCGAGATTTATGCATTGAATATATTTGGAACTATCCGAGTTTAGAGGTAAGGATAATTTTTATCAGTCTACTCCATAAAATTGATAATAAGTTTTGAAGAATTTACTTATATTCTTTCACAAAACAAATTTTCATATGAAGGCGACCCAAGAACTGTCTCCTGGCGGATTTGGTTTGACTATCATGAGAGTAACTTCCTAACTACCGCTCAATGCAACAACTTCAATATATAAGGCATATCGAGTAAAATATTTTTGCATTAAACTGAGTTCACACAACATTTTTTCTAACTCCACTTTTACAACAGACACAATATTTCAACCTACAACTCCTGACCCACCACAAACTGATATTAAAGCCACCAACTAAACACCTTTGCATAAAATTTTGTTAAAAATAAATTATTCACACTGCGATTTAATCAAAGATTAACATTTATCCGCCTACGTCTATGGAGCTATGTAAGTGTGCAATTTAATTTATCTCTAGATACAGTAATATTTTACGATAACTACATATAACCTCAACACAGCGATAGTCATTATCATATAAGCAAAAAGGTGCGTTGCCCCACACGGGCGTTTAGTATGCACACACACACACACACACATACACACGTAGAATTGCGAACGGCAAGGCGGTAAGTGCTAATTTAAATGCACACGTCATGTATTGGAGCTTCTAACATCCGGCTAACGGTGCCCTAACAACGATTAATGCTCGGAATTGAATCTAAGCTTACGGCCAACCGGAAATAGCGGCAAGCAAGCGTTGTGTGTGCGAGTAACTATGAAAAATTTGCGTAAGCAATTAGCTGATGCCACAGCAGACACTAACTCACACGCGGATGTGTTTTTGTGTGCGCGTAGAAGGTGCGTAAGTGGCACAATATTTGCATGTGTACAAATCAAATGCGTGCGTGCGAAAAACGGGCTGTCCAGCTTAATTATATACAAGCCGACAGCTTAAAACGCATGAAAAACGCAGCCAAGATTACTGAATGCCGATAATGCCGCAAATATATGTTTGTTTGTGTAGGAATAAATAAATTTTTGTTAGATAGTTGTTTGGGGGTAGATGTCACTGAGAGGTGTGATCATTAGGAAGGGTGTAAAATAAAAGTTGCAAACCTTAGGAAATATAAAATATTTAGAAATAATTTGGTTTATAGAATCATACTTTTGTTGTAAGTTCAGATTACACACACACATAATTTCCGCAGTAGATAGTAATATTTCTTAAGGGGTTTAACCAGTGTGACATTTTCAAAAAAAAAAATATATGTTTATTTAGTTTTTCGATAGCTTATATTTCCACAAATATGCAGTGAAATCCGGAAGGTCGTATCTTGAAAAGTTTTTTGATGGCAGCGTTCTAAAGAGCGACCGCTCGGAAGTGCAAACATATATATAATATGTAAGTGAAACTTTAAATGCGTTTTTCTCGAGACGATATTTCTCAAAATTGCTGACGTCAAAAAATTAACCAATCGATTTTAAATTAAAATTGAGTATTTATATTATATTTACTATACAATGACCTATGATCTTTTTGATTAGTTGGAAATTGTCAATTTGGCATTAAAAAAAACAGCCATTTATTACCTAAAAATAATCATTTTTTGTCAAAATTACGCCATTTTGTTAATTTCTGATATTTTTTAAAAATCTTAGGTCATTGTATAGAAAATATCTTTAAGTTTAATAAACTTTTCAAATTTGTTTGTGTAAGGTACTCATTCCTACGGAATCATGTCAGCAGTTGAGCCACATTTTTTGGCACCTCCGAAGACAGCCCATAACTCAGTTATTTTTCAAAATGTTTGTAAAAAAAAAAAAAATTTAAATATAGCTGAAAACATACCTTATTACACTTAAAGAAGTTCGAAATTTTCAATCGCGTACTTTCTAATAAAAAAAAAAAAAAAAAAAAAATCATTGGCTCTTAATCCTTGGCAATGTTAAAAAGCTTCTCAATAAAAGTAATATTATAAGAATATCTGGACCAGAGCAGAAGTTTTTGAAAATCATAAAAAGTGAAAAAATTCATGTAGCCTTCCCATTTAAAAATAATGAGGAAATAATAAAAAATTAAGGAAAAATAATATCCGACGTAGAGAAGAGGAAGCATTTCCCTTGCGTGGTGAGCAAATTGATATTGCAAGATCGTCAGATATTCAAACAACTACAGTTAAGACCAGCATGCCTTCAATAGCGTATGAACATTTGAATAAAAAAAAAATTCTCACATTGGATATCACACAATTTGTCAATCGCTCAATAAAACGCTCATGTCATTTGTTCGAGAGATCTGTTAAGAAAATACCAAAGCAGTGCTTCGAAACACGTACGGAGTACCGTAACAGCTGATGAATGGCGAATTAATGTTTATGAGCACGAAAGTAAAGATCAATTGAGCGCAGGTATCTTACAAGATGAGCCAAATCCAACGAACGTTGTTCGCGGCCGAAGCACTGGCAAGCAAATGGCTCCCTGTTATTATTTTTTTTTTTTTGGAAAAACTGGACATGTCACTACCATTCCACTAGAGGCAACGCAGAACTGTAAATTCTGAATGGTACCCAACAATTTGTCTGCCAGTTGTCTTTCAAGAAGTCAAGAGAAACAACCCCCGACACTCGATCACTTTTTGAACACTCTAAACATCCATATTATGAGTACTCCACCATACAGTCCTGACTTGGCAACGAATGACTTATTTTTATTTCCATTAGTAAAAAATAAACTAAGAGGTCACAGTTTTCGACACCTGAAGAGGCGTTTGACGAGTTCAGAGTGCATGTTTTGAAGACACCTCAATTAGAATGGCTAAGGTGCTTCGACAATTGGTTCACGCCAAGATGTGCAGATTTTAATGTGAACTATTTAAAAAAAAAAAAAAAAACAATCGATGATTAATACCAGTGTTTCTTCTCTAATCACAAAGCATAAAGGCCTACACATACAGATACCAAAAATTTAAATTTAATTTTTCGAAAGTTAAAATTAATTTTTTTTTTTTCAATTTGTTTGGTTTAACTTTTTTTTTTACTGACATAGACATATCCGAGGCTGTTGTTTCTTTTTCATTCGGAGCATTTTTTACATAATGGGTCCCAAACCCAGCGCACAACCTTTGGGAGGAATGTTTCGCCTTGCTACCTGGCTACCCAGAGGATACATGGTCTAAGACCGGAAGTCGTGAGCTGCTTAAACCATTCTTTTTAAGAATCGTTACTAGCTACTTCCAAGTGAATGTCGCTCAGGGAACTTTTCTCACTTGCGTGAACTTCTACACATGCCTCCATTCTTCATCGTATTTGCATCACATGACCATATTTATCTTTGTTACAGAAAATCGTACCCAAAAATACGAAGTGTGCTCTAGAAATGTGTTTTTATGAGATTGAAAATTTTCGCTTGTTATAAGAAATGAATCGAAGCACTTCTCCGTCAATTCTTTGCTAAAAATAATACTGTTGGGAACAATGCCCCCAGCCTCCATATTTATTTTACAATATAGATGAAAAGCGCTAAAGCTATCGAAAAAATATCTTCTTAATATTTTGACCATTGGAGTAGAGATTATCTTGAACTCAACATCAAAGTAGACGAATGAATACATTTTTTTTTTTTTTCACAAAATGAAATATGCCATGTGAGACATGTACTGATCAGGTAGAGCCAAATTTTTGATTAAAATATTCAAATTCATGATTTGACATTACACTACATATTCGAACCAAAAATATATCAGTTAATATATAAATTTGTTGGAAATATCATTAGTTAGGGAGATAAACTTTGAGCCGAGTGTGCGAGTTTAGCTTTGCCAAATTCAATGACGACATGTTGACAAACCAACAATGTCGTTGACATTAATTTCCATAAAAACATTAATTAGTAGTCAAATTACACAGAAACTAATTACAGCTTTTGCATCAAGATCTCTGTTTGACTCAAAAGTGTTGCCATATATTTCTAAGAAATGTTAGTGATTATAACAAAGCAGATGACTCGGAAGCGCCGTTTTCGGAACACCAAGATATATGACCGCCATACAAACTGGCCGATCAAAGTCAAGTTTCTATATAGCAAACTTTTTTATTTGATTTTTAACTGTGACAGCGCTAAAATATTCGAATAAATTCTTGATTCTTGATCTTGATGATCGGCACACTATAGCATATGGCTGTCATTCAAGCTGACCGATTAAAACAAAGTCTTTGTAAAGAAACCTTTTTTAATTGAGAGGATACCCTGACTATTATAGCATATAGCTGCCATAGGAACTTACTTATATTTATTCCCTTTTATACCATTCGAAATACACAGTAAGGGTTTTCTGTTTTCTTTTTATGAAAATAAAGTTTGACGCACTCTAATAAACATATGTACATTCCTAACGTAGAAACATACTCATACATATGTATGTTCGTTATCTAAGGTGTGAATTGCGCATTGACCTAGCACAGTTATCTGGCTGTCCAATCGCACGAAATAGAAAAGCAAAAACAAAAGCAGTTAGACCGCTAAACGCGAACGAAGAATTAGAAAGTCGTAAGTAGATTAGAAAACATATTAGTGCGAATTACATAAGCAAGCAAGCAAGCATTTGAGTCGCAACGCAGGTGCGTGCGTGTAGGTGGCGCTGATGCGAGGTGTAAAATAAGACACGCCTCCATAAACACACACATATGCAAATCAGCTAAATAGCAAAACGCTTCGAAATGAGTATAAAAAAATTGCAACCGGAACGCATCGCATGCGAAGGAAATGGAATGTGGAAAAAAAGCAACACAAACGTAGACGGTCCAGCTTACGCAAGCGCCCGTAAGCAGCGCGGAAGGAAACCGGAACCGCCGTAGCATTCATCAATGCGAGCGCTAAAGCGTAAAGCGGAACATCCGTGCCAATACATAGGCGCCACTATTCTATACCAATGGGTATATGTATGTATGTGGGCGAAAGCGCTGCCACCTGTATATTAAAAAATTATAGCATACGCGCAGGGGCCACCCACCAACACACACCGAAAAATCGAAGTGCATTTGAAATTTCGCATTCGCCGATTTAATGGCTTGCCGCTCGGCGAAATGGCGGAAATATATATATACACACACACACACACGTACTCCTTTATGTAAGTAGTGTAAGTTGTTGTTGTTGCGCATAAAGTAGCAAAATTAAATTACAAAGCACATGCTGATTGAGGTCGATTGCAGTAAATTAAAACGGTCAGCGCGCCAAACGCGTCCTTTCACTCGCACACACACGCACACATATTTCGACCACAGTTGTATATATGTATGTGTGTGTATGTGCGTCCGGTTACTGTGCGGTCAGTATGCGGCAATAATGCGCGCATTGGAGCGTGTCAAAGGTCATACTCGTATAAGCCGTTGCGTACACTCCACATATGTCTCTGCATGTGCGCGCGTGTGTAAAGCTACACAACATCCGTAACGCTGTTCCTTTATGGTTTGAGTAAGACCTGGCGACACACACGTGCATGCTTGTGTGTGTGTGTGTGGCTGCGATTGAATATTTACTGCTTGCGTTAGCTGCAATTACACAACGTCGGTTGAATCGCAACAAGGTGTAGCCTAATGTCTAAACACTCACACACACATACTCATACTCAGACACATACTCACACTTTCATACGTAATGCTGATATATTCGTTACGCTTGTGCACCGTTAGTCTGAGTAGCTTTCTGACCATTGTGCGTATAACAGATTAATAGCCAATGATACTCGCTTCGTATGTTGCGTAGCTCACACCTCGACCTGATACCGTTATATATACGCTACAGCGTTCAACTAGGCTCGCACACACCCATACATACATATACCTTTTGTATGTCTGTTTATTGGTCGCCATGTTATGGTAGGCACATGCACGCATGCAGACATGCTTAGCCTAAGTCCTTAAAGTGCTTATCTAAAGCTATATTCATTAAGTATGCAAAATTAAGTGCGTTCAAGAATAACGTAATTTTTACTCAGCCGAATAGCTGACGCTCGTACGTCACTGCAGTGCAAGCTTGTGAAATGTTGTCTTTCTTGTTGCAAGCTGTGTTGTAATACGTTAAAAAAGGAGTTGGTTCGAAGATCAAAAGACAAAGCTTTCGGGATCCCGAAATTTCGGGAGTCTGAAACTGAGACTATATTTAATTTGTTTAAGCGTTTTATTTATTGCTCGAGCATTTGGGATTTCGAAACTGTAAATATTTTTGTTTATTTGGAGTTAGTGTTATTATGAAAGCGAAACAAAAAGTTTTCATGATCCCGATATTTCGGTACTAAGCAAACGGGATTCCGAAACTGAAAATATATCTATGTATATTTATTTACTTAGTTGAGGTTATCGTTTTCGGGATCCCGAAATTTCGGGATTTAGTATTGGTATTTCGGAGTTTTAAATTATATTTTTATTTTATTTGAGTTGTTGTAATTAGAGGAGCAAATAAGAGCG
Source organism: Bactrocera latifrons (assembly GCF_001853355.1). NCBI lineage: Eukaryota > Metazoa > Arthropoda > Insecta > Diptera > Tephritidae > Bactrocera > Bactrocera latifrons. Next base: position 246,299 of record NW_017534453.1, read on the forward strand.
TTTTCTAGATCTCGAAATTTCGGAATTAATTATTCGGAACCCCGAAGTTGAAAATTTATTGAGTTGAAGTTGTTTTCGATATTCTGATATTTTGCAATTAAGCATTCAATATCCCAAAGTTGATACTTTATTTATTTAGTTGGAGTTGGCATTTTCGGGATGCCGAAATTTCGCAATTGAGCATTCGAGATCCTGAAGTTGAAAATTTATTGAAAAAGTTGGATTCGGTGTAATGTGTTAAGTTATATGAAGCAAAATTTCGGGATCTCGACATTGAACATTTAATAATTTAGAGGTTTCACAAATATCCTCTCAATATTATTATGTATACCCAAAAAATGCAATTTGCACAAATAAATTTGCTGTTACATCCTTTCAAATGCATTCCAGCTATTTCTCGAATAGTAGTCCAAGTGATCGATTTCCCTGACCCCATTTTGGAAGAGCGACGAAGGCTTACTTATCACTCAATTTGCCGAAATTTATGGGAAAAAATTCTGTATTTGGGTAATAAAAAAATATTCAAGCTCCACGGCTATTTAAGCCGGTCTTTAGGCCAAAACCATCATATTTTTGAAGCAGGCTACAAAAATATATAAATTATATACAATAATCAATCGAAAAGAAATGTCTTTGAATGACACTCACCAGTCAGACCTTCTGTTATTACTCCCTCTCACTTATTTCCAGCAATCCTCCGGCTATTGAGACCTCAAAATACCCCAAAATACCCGAAAAAGTAAAGAAACTACAAACTATAATCAAGATAACCGAGTAATGGATTGCTCTATTTGCCTCAAATTACTTTTTAACTCCTAAAAAGTTCAATTTTTTTAATTTCTGGCTAACCCTAGTACCCCCACAATCTCACAAGGTGGTTTATTCAGCATAAGCCAAGCATGCTGATAATTTAAATGCTCTTACATTCGAGCTTTATATTACTTACAAATTTACACACGCTTTACTGCATACTTAAAGCCATTGCGCCTAGTGCACACCCACACTCATACGAGTATCTATATGAATAAATATTTATGCAACGCTCTGTTATGTAATATTTAAATAAGGCCGATAGACAGTCTCGTATAATTATTTCCAACCCTTGACACATTTAATTACACAAGTTAAGTCGCACTTAAAACAATGACTACATATGTATTTGTGCACAAGCACACACCCAGGCACTTACAAAACGTTTTATGCTACATTTGCCTAACGATTGCCGCTCCTTCTGTTCCCCTCCTTCCTCACCAGATCGCATGCAGGAACTTTGCCAGCTAACACTTTGCTCAAAATATCAGCGCAACACGTCTTTTCTGCTCTTTCTAAACTCACATAATTTGCCATTAATTTGAAAATAATTAATTACCCCAAAGCGTTGGTGCGAAAAGGTGCTTGTTGTTGTGTTGGTGTTGTTGTTTTTGCTGGCGCTGTCGTTGTCGTTGTTATGCGCCATAAGACACTAACACCCTCTTTAAATCCAAAAAACCAAATCTCCTTCAGTTTTATGGCGGTTATTTGTGTACCTAAAGCCCTTCGCCCACAATATGAGTGCCCCGCAAAGTATGCTACGCTTTATTGGTTTACTGCGTACAACAACATATAAGCATGAATATTTCTTGTATACTTTTGCTGATGTAAATATATTTCTGCATTTTGGGTATAAGTATTTGAAAATTGTTCTAAATATCTGCAGAGTTCTCACGCTGAGTGTCAGCGACCCGTTTTTTAATGTGTTTTAAAGCAGTGGAGTAGAGAGGAGGTGCAAGAGGAGAATAGAAATACAAACAAAAATAAATAATTGCCGTAAAATCTTGAAAAATTTCTTTTATAAATAATGAAATAGTTTAATTATAATATTTTTTCAAAAATTCAATAATGTATCGAAAAATCATTAGAGCTTTCAAAGCTTTTCAATAATAATTTATTTCAAAACATATTAAATATTTGATTTCCTGAAAATTTTCAAATACATTTATTTTACTTATAACTAGTCCAATTGTTTCACTTTAAGTATTTCCGATTTAATCTGAGCTTTTGAAGCTTTAAAGGGTATACATTTTTTTATCACAGACTAAATTTTTTTCCTTTGATTAACAACCGTATAGCATTAGTTGAGACTAAGAGTAAAGTAAAGCAAGACATCAAAGCTTTCAAAGCTTTAAGCTTTTAAAAATATTTTCAAAAATACAAAAATTTGCAATTTCCAGATAATTTTCAAATAAATGTAATTTTACTGATAATTAATCCAACAATTTCATTTAAAGAATTGGCATTTAATCTGAGCTTTTGAAGCTTCAAAGAGTATACATTTTTGTGATCACAGATTAAATATGTTGCTTTTGATTATCAAGCGTAAAAAATTTTGCTGAGACTAACAAAAAAGTACCATAAGACCATCAGAGCTTTCAAAGCTTTAAGCTTTCAAATAAACATTTTATAAAACATATGTATATCTTAAATAATTTCCAGAACATTCTCAAAAAATTGTGATTTTTCTCATGAGTAATGTAACTGAGCTTTAAGCTTGTTTTCTCTTCAATTGGAGCTTTTAAAGTTGCGTAGATATTGATTAATCAGTTCTTTCAATTTAAGTTTTATGCAAAAGTTACTAAGTATCTTGTAATTATGAATTGTAAGACTGGCTGATACTAACTAAATTAGTTGAAAGACAATTAGAGCTTTCAAGGCTTTAATTTTAAATTTTTTCTCCTTAAACTTCTCTGCTTATCACGAGTGTATAATAACACAAGTTATAACTTTGAAATGTGAAAACAGTAAAAAATTGTTATCTCGAATTTTAGAGGCTTTTTGCTATGGGAAACCAAGTACCAAACTTGTCCAAAATTATATAATATACCATACTAAATAACTTTCAGTGCGATATTACTTATACTCCTAACTGTAACCCTAACCATCGCCCTCCTTACCACTATATTTTACTCCATCATTGAATTTGGCCTAAACTCGTTCACCTCGGAGCATGTTTCATACACTTTCTTAATCGTTACTTTAAAGGACGCTACTTAATTCGCCTTCATGTTTTTGTTGTAAGACTATCCATTTGCGCTATGTACATAGTTATCATACGAAAGGCTTATTTATATAACGGCACACTTAATTCGGCAGCGAAATTCTTAATCTACAAACTCGTTGCTTACATTTGACACAGCACTAGGTCAAGGCATATTTACGGTGTGTATGTGTATGTGCTCATTTAACAATGTAAGTATTTGCCTCGGGTAGATGCTTGTAATATTATATGTATATTTGCAGTTATGTATAGTGTTACGTGAAAGCGTTAAAAGTGCTGCTCACATTCGGGTGTGAGAAGTCAATTAAGTTGCAATATATTTTTGACGCTTTGCTTGGCGTTGAGTTAATAAATTTGTTAAATGCGGTTACTCGATTGATGCTGGGAGACGAAATGTTCAGATTAAAGGGCTTATCCCAATGTAGATGTATGTATTTGCCGGTTTAGTGTTATCAAATTGATTGATGGCACTAATTTACATTATTTGGTTGGAGGGACAATTCACTAATGAAGTGATATCTATTATGATATTGAAGATTATACAAAAGAGCTCGGTTTAATTGTAATGTATATTGTTGGTCAGAAGGTCCAAAAATGCGTCGCCTTATTTTGACACACAAATTTTGAAATATATAAAGCGTGAATTCTTCAAAAATATTAACACAAATTTAAAAATTTGTGAAGCTTTTCTTTTATATATTAAATCTAGATTTTTAGAAGAGCGCCTTAATGTAGGCAATATATTATAATATTCACATTACAACACAGCTCAATACATATTTTTTTAATTGTGGAGGCTGTTGGAAGCCGGGAAGAGGGTGCTGATGAAAACCGGAATAATGACCAAATCCAAAGTGGAAGCGCCCGTCATGAATTTATTCCTCCTGGACAAACCGTCAACAAGTTTTATGTGGAAGTCCTCAAAATACGTAAATCGGTTCGGACAAGACATCCCAGCCATTTGGAAGTTCCACCATGACAACGCCCGACTCATACCGCCCTATAGCCACGGTGTGACCCCCGGACTTTTTTTTTTTTTGTTTCCTTGCCTGTAAAGGCCTACGAAAGGCAAAAATTTTGAGACGACAAAAGGTATACTAGCAGCATGTCTCTAACAGGGTGTATTAAGTATACTACGATATTTGTAACACCTTAAAAGAAACGTAGGAGACTCTAAAAATAAATGACCAATCGGCTGGAATCGATTTAGCCAAGCCCGCCTGCCCATTTGGTCTCTCGATTTTTCAGATACCGTTCTGAAAATTTGCACGCATCCTGTTCTCTCTTTTCTTTATAGCATATAACGGCCTTACGCACTGACCGATGGAGTTCTTGTAAAGGAAACTTTTTTATTTTAAAAGTATAAGAAGAAAACGTTCATATTTAACAACTACATCGGTTTAACAGATGGAAATCAAGATAAAGACCTTTTGATCCTCGTCAATGCATCTGTCAAGGGTATTATAGCTTCGGTGCAGACGAAGTTTTATTTTTTTTATATTTGTTTTTGTTTCGAAACATCTCAAAAATAAACTGAACGCAACTGTAGTAATAATCCTTCTATCCTCCCACCTTTTTTGCATATTATAACGAAATATCAGATTTTGGAAATTACTTATACCACAGCCGTGAACCCATCACAGAACAATTTCAGTCATGCGAGTAGATCTACTCGCCTCAAACGGCACTTAATTGAAGATATTGAAATTTAGTAAAAAACTACTCAGTGCTGCGATACGTTGCAACCAAAAGCACATGTGAATATTCCCACATTGCAATTTGTTGGTGTGTTGGCAAATATTCCAACAACACTTTAATTGGTGATCACAGCAGCAACTTTCGACTAATATGGCATGCAGCACATGGATACTGCAAAAATACTTGAATTTCGCACAATAGCAATTAGTTGTGAAAGCCACAACAGCAATAGCCAAAACAAGAAAGCGAAACAAGAGCGCATGGAGCTGCGAGAGAAATAGAATACAAAAAGCAATAGCTTTAAAGTAGCGAAAGCCAACGGGCCATTAGGTGGCGTTAAGGGGGAATGCAAGGACAATGGCAAAAGTTCGAATAGCGCACTTGATTTCTTACTTCGCGGTTAATAAATGGAGGTATACACTTACATATATATGTATGTGTGTGAGTTGGTTAGGGTGTGGTGGAAAGGTGACGAAAAGAAGGTCCTTCGCTTATTATATCTCTGAATAGAGTATATTAAGTTCTCCAATAAATTTGAATCACCCAGAAGGAAGCGTCCTAGACCCCATACAGTTCAGAAATGAACAGCGTGATGAGCTGAGATGAGTTAGTGAGTCCTTCTAATATGGTTTCTCAGTTCTTGAAAAATCGATCTGAAACTTTACACATATCCTTTCCAGCACAAGGCATTGCTAATATGTGGGAAACTCAGATATCGAACCACTATAACATACACATGCCATACAAACTGATGGATGAAAATCAAGTCCTTGTATGGAAGACTTTTTCATTTGACAAGGTATCTTCATGAAAATTAACGAGGACTATTGTTAGTAGCTACAAAGCAAATTTCGGAGAAATTGTTCAGTACGAACAACAATAGCATATAGCTGAAATGCAAACTGAACGATAAAAATTTAGTTCTCATTGGGAAAACTTTTTTATTTGGCGTGGTATCTTCTAGAAATTTGGCTCATATTCCTAACCTAGACAATGCTATAGCAGTCATATAAACTGAACGGTCAAAATGTAGTTTTCGTCTTGAAAACTTTTTTATTTAGCAAGATATCTTCACGAAATTTGGCACAGAATATTTTCAAGAGCAGCGCTACAATATTTGACAAATGTTTTTCATATCTAACTATTAATTGCTATAGCTGACATACAAACTGAACGATCAAAGGCAAGTTCTTGCATTGAAACTTGTTTATTTGTGAAGAGATTTCTAACGTTTTATCGCTTTTATTATTTTTTCGTAATACCGGACGATATACTCGCGATATTTAAAGAAAATTAATTTTTTTTTTTGGAACACCCGAATATAATATGTACGCCAACATGTGGCTATGTATGTTTTGCATTTCTGGCTGCGTGTGGTAAGCGAAGACCGAATGCTGATTGTGCTTAGAAAGGCTCAAATTTATTTCCATAGAAATGTATATATATATGTATGCATGCATATCATATACAGTTATAAACGATTGTGTCGATATGTGTGTCCATTTATTAGTGTGGTCCACATTTTACTACGAGCAACAGCGATAGCAGTCAATAGTTAGTAGTGAAGAGAACACACATATACATACATCTACACATACACTCTCACACTTCTTCACCAATCCATATGTATATTTATAGTTCTCTTTTGTAAGACAATGAGACTCGCGGCAGCTGTGCCCGCTAGCTTCAGCATTTCGCCAGCTCCATCATTACGCTTGTTATCATCATCACCTTTGTGGTCGCGTTCAACTTCTTTGCTTTGCTTGTCGTTTAAATTTTATGCTGTCGCGTCACTACGAGTATTATCTACAGTTTCACTCGTGCATTCCGAATTCATATAAACACAAAAAACAGCTCAAGCGTTGCGGTCGCAACGTCAACCCCATCACCAATAGCAGCGGTCTAGTCAGCCGCAAAGTCATCGTCAACCGCCACTTCATCGTCATCATCATCATCATCATGATCATCGTGGTCATCATTGCCTCATCTTCTAGTTATCGCAATCGCCATCGGCTGCGTCGATTGGTAGCGTGCAGCGCCTTCAATATCAATACTGCCACGGCAATGCCTTGCAACTTTCGCCAGCGCCACACACACATATGTACATGGACATACATACATATGTAGATAGATCTACATTCCTTGCATATGTGTTGTTGTTGCCAGCTTTTGTCTGTAAATTGACCCGTTGCGCTAAATGTGTGGCACATTTGAAAGGAAACAATGCGCGGCAACCAAACACACACAGACAAGCTTGCATGAAGAGCGCTATATAAATTGCACGAAATCAAGACAGCATCAGTCCACACACACACACACATACATACATACAGCGGTGGTTGAGCGCAACGGTCTGCTATCTGTGTCGCCATATATTGCTGGCCATTTTCAGCGCTCATGACATACACACTTGCAAACACACACACACATATGTATATACCCATACACGCATACAAAGCTTACTATTAATGCCATTGTTGCTTTCACATTTACTTTATTTTACTTTTGTTCCATTATTAAGTTTGTGTGTATGTGTGTGTGGTTGTATGTGTGCGTATGTTTACTCATACATTATAGATTCGTTAAACGGACGAAATTCGATATGTTATATAAATGGATTATATGAATACAATGTTTGTGCGCGGGCTGACTTTTACACACAGCCCCATACATATACATACATATACACAAAACCAGATTATATACTCACACATTATCCACAAGGACGCGCAAATTCATACAAGCAAAGCGCTGACGAATGCACTTTTCAGCTTTCTATTTAAAAATAGCCACAGATTCACATAAATGCATACCAATATATGTATATAATAATTGCAGATGTATATTATTCACACATACTTACTTTTATATACAGATCCATACATACTTTTAGGTAAGTATTGAAGTGAAACCACGTGAGCGACGGAATTTCAATTTAATTTTTACAACCGCAGCAACATGTTGCTGCAAGTATTTCTGACTAAAACCGGCAATCGTTTTTAAGTGCTTGGAGAAATAAAGGCTGATCCATTTCGAGGTTTCCTACTTTTTAAATAAAATACACAGAACTTTAGTGAGAAGTGATTATTATCATCCGAAAGAACATATTTTCGCACTTATTTTTTGAAGATCTCAGATGGTCCATCCGTTGAGTCCAATTTTCGTAGACTGGCATAGGCTTTAGACATTATTCATCCCCGCACGAAAAAGTCTAACGGTGTGTGGTCGTCTCATTGAAACCAAATACCGCCGAAACGAGCTTCAGTTTTACGCATCAAATAGTCGACTTTTATAGCGATTTCATCGGCAGCGGCAGCGGCATCATTTTTGAAGAAATATAAACAGATGATTCCATCGGCCTACAAACTACATCAAACCGTTGTTTTTTCTGGATGAAATGACATCGCTTGAAAATTGAAGGCCCATAGAGCAAAACGATGTCACTTGGGAAGGTCGGGCGGTTTCAATTTTTGCACAAACTATATTTTGTGTGCGTTTCAGTTAAGATCTCGTCATAAAATGCGCAAAGTCATTCCATAGATCAGTACGACTTACTGCTAACGGCGCCGAATCAACTCTCCACGGTCTTCGTGTACGATCTCAACTACGGCTGCTATATTCTCTTTACTGCGCGAAACACATTATTTAAAAAACGTGAACAGGCGTAAATCTTTCCATGATGAAAAGCCATACAATACTGAAATAAAATAGTATGACAGCTTGACACGGCTCACGCGTAACCTTTCAAGAAAAGGCTATTGAAAAAAATACTTCTACTCGTATCACCTGTTATATTATATGTAGAAGAATTAAAGGGCACACTTTCTGTCAAATTAAAAAAAATATATATATAAATTTTTTCTTCGAGAAAAAAAAACAGTTCGATAGTTTATACCTTTAGGGGTAAGATACTAAAATGTTAAATCAATATTATTGTCCCAGGGGATCGTAATCTCCTCATTTTTCCAGGAATTTTATTACAAAGTGAAACGGACAAGAATGTAGGAGCTTACTTTAAGCTCTTGACGATTTTTGTTGCGGTCAATGATTTTTTTAAGTTTTTTTTCTTAAAAAAAGAGTAATATGCCGCAAATGCTATATAATTACATTACAAGCTATAAAATTTAAATTTTGACATCTCAGCAATAAGTTACTCTATTCTAACGTACGTCTGACTGCTGTAAAGTAGTAAAGTATTAAAGATTACGATCGAGCCTGGGCTCGAACTTAGTATAAAAAATGTATTTTTTGTTAACAGCCGTTATAACGTTACAGACCGTTTACAGTTGCGAGCAATGAACGAAACTGAAAGCGAAAATACCAAACTAATTAATTAAAAAAAATTACAGTTGCTCATACGCCATGGTCGCCTATAACCAATGACTTATACTGATATATCATACTTAAGTTTGACTTTACTTTTACATATATAACCTACTGTAGACGAGCTATAGTGCAAAATTAACACCAATTCACCTTTCTCTCGAAAGCTCGTAACATCGACTCATCTGATGTTGTCATCGCGCATATCTCTGCACCATAGAGTTCGGTCTTTGTTCGTTGAGCGGGGACTTTACTTCTCAATTGCCTGCAAAGTCCGAAGTAGCACCTGTTGGCCAGAGTTACTCTGCGTTAGATTTCGGACTGACCTTGTTGCTTGGTTCGAAAATAAACAAAACTATCTATGACTTCGAAGTTATGACTGTCAACAGTGATGTGGGAGCCAAGTTTGCAAATGCGACGACTTTTTGACTATTTGGCTATTAAAAAGCCGTAAATAACTACAGTACAAAACATCAATCTAATCTTGTTTTGAATTTAAAAACTTTCTACTGTTCCCTGAAGCCTATTAGTACATGTTTTTGTTGCCAAAAGCACTAGCAAATTAAGTACAGGAGAGTGGGAATAACTCGGTTGATTTTAAAGAAGATGTATAAAACCAATACGAGTATTTTGAACTCCATTTCCAACCCTTTATTTTAGTGATAAAACCTTCAACAATAAAAGAATAATTTTCATCAGATTCTGGAATTATCCTAGTTGTAAATATTTTTCAGAAGTCGTATTTCATATTACAAAATTTATACTTTTTCCAAAGAATGATTTGAAGAATATCACAACACATTTTATGATTGCTTATATAATCATGTGACTTAGTTTTGCAAGAAAAAATTAAATATCTTTAAAAACCCAAGTCTTCTGGTAGGAATCTGACATTGACATGCTTCAAGATGATTTCCAAGCATTGTTTTTTTACATTTTCTTCATTAACAGAGAACGATGCTCCGTTCGTATAAAGCAAGTTTTTCATGAACCAATCCGGGTCAAATTTGATCAAATGCTACATTAACGACTGCGCCAAAACTCATAACTGCTTACAATTATTCCCAGCTTCTATTTATTTAATTACTATTTTCCTTTCCTATTTTCTCAAATATTATTGTCATACCGAAATTACTTTTTAATCTTCTCTTTATTATCATTTACACGTAATTTATTTTGCCTTCGAACCACAGCATGTCTAATCTCAGTCCGAAAATGTCCATAAATACCTCTGCTTCTAGATATATCTATGTTTTTGCAGGAATGTGCAAATTACCCCAAGCCCCAGGCATATCAATTTCAATGCGCCTTTCAATGAAATGCGTGTGTGTATTTGTGTGTGTGGTTAAGTTTGCGAATCAATACACAGGTATCTATTATAACAATTCGAAAAGTTGCAATCATTCAATTTATGCTTTGGAAATTGATTTGTCATACCAAAGTGTCTCACATTCCGTTGTGGATTTGCGTTGGGGAAGCAGAAAACCGACACATACAACAAAAATTGCTACAAACAACAAAAACAATGACAACAACATAAATGCTACCTTCAACAACAACAACAAAACGAACAAATGTGTGGCCTCAAATAATGGCGATAAAATGCAATTTGCTACCACTCGGCAATGTTTGCCGCAGAAATGAAGATTTGTAAATGGGCGAAAGTGGCAATAACTTGCCTAATATCACAATCAGTGTTCTGCCAACACACTCACACTTGTTCATTTATACAAATCTGTAATGGTGTAATGTGGGTATAAATCATAGGGCGCAGTCTAAATTGAGCACGCACACCTACATAAGGCACATCGCATTTTTCTTGTGTGTGCATGTGTGTGTGTGTGTTTGCAGTCATTCATTCATTGCACAAATGTCATCAATTTCATTGCTCTTCTTCTTCCTTTTCATATTTTCTGCTTTTGTTTAGATTATTAAACCGAATTTTGTGGCTGTGGCTGTGGCGTGCGTGTTAGTGAATGTGAATCTCTCAGGTTATCAGGCTTTGCAAACTTTTGCCGACGAAACTGCATTTTGATCGCCTCAAATCCACTTTGTCAATTAAATTAAGTAGAAAATGCCTACGGAATTGAGTTGCATAACTATAAACATATGTTTATATACAGATAAGCTTTTACCAGATAGTAACTCAGAGTATCAGCAGAGTGTTTTTTAAGGGGAATTTTAATTACAAAAATATCGATTTTTTCGAAAGCTTACAAAAAAAAAGGATTTTTCGCACTTGGAATTGCATATAAACCATTAAACAAGCAAACATATTTTTATTGACTCTGTCTCGTTTGTTTTACTAGAATTCAGTCAAGTTTCCCGAGTTCTTTTCTATTATAAATGCATATGGGTTACATCTGTCTGTAGCTCTGTTGATCCTAAGCCCTCTTAATGTCGAGAAATCCTAACCCAGTAATTATAAGTCACCGGGTCTACCTTCTTAAAGGCTCAATATTACTTTTCCTTCGACGGTTGTTTACCAAGAGCCAAAGAAAATCGTAGACTAATGTCCAAGACCCCTGAAATTTAATTTCATTTCCCCTTCCATTTTTTAAGTTTTGCTTAAAGGCTTGAGTAGCAGTATATTCGTAGGCTTTACCACATTTCTTACAACTCTCAGAGTTAGTGAAGCTTACTTCGTAGCACCCAAATATAAAACACTTCGCTATGGTTTCCCAGTTAAGGTAATACAAATAAATCGGACTCTCCTATCTTGAACAAGATATAATTCTAAACTTTTGGAAAACCGGTTTAATACCAATCTGGCGGCCCCAGCGGCAAGCTGCCTCTTAATTCGCCGAACTATGTCAATGTCATAGATCTCGTATAGCTCATCGTTCCTTCGACTGCGGTATTCACCGCTGACAATGCGCAAAAATCTATAAATCTTCCACAGACCCTTTCTCTCGAAAACTCGTAACGGCGACTCATCAGATGTTTTCATCGTCCATGTTTCTGCACCATGTAGCAGGACGGGAATAATGAGTTACCTATAGAGTTTAGTCTTTGTACGCCGAGAGAGGACTTTATTCACAATAGACGTTATAGTTGGTATCAGTACTGGTTACAAAACAAAATTATCTACGACTTCGAAGTTGTGTCTATTAACCGTGACGTGGAAGCCAAGTCCTTATCCAGTTTGGAGAAAGCAGATCAAAGAATGTTTCCTCAATAATTATGAAGTAAGCCTTTTCTGACAAGTTCAGTGGCTCCATCATTTCCTCTTTCAGTATACCCAAAACAAATTAAAAGCCGAAAAATTGATCAATCATATTTCTGGTTACTTAGACAGTTTGTATTAGCTCCCTTCGATTTTGTTTCTGATATCGTGTAATATTTCAGTCGGAATAGTTTCAGAGATCCTCTGATATATCTCTTAAACCTCGAGTGCAGAGACCGAAGAGCATGAGTACGCTCTCTCTATCTTTGAACATATAAAATACCATGGTCTTAGCTTCAACACATAAGCAAAACTCTTACTTTCCATACTGTCTGCCCAAAACAAAAGTCCACAAAAGACCTACGACAGCCTGCCACACCACAAGCCAAGCCTCAATGCAGCCAACAACTGAAGTGATAAAAATGCATTACTGCATTGTGTTGCTTAACCATTGGCAAGAATACCGACCAACAGCTACAAAGTGAACGGAAAGAGGCAAGAGCAACAGCTGCAACGGCAGCAGCCACAAACAATCGCCACTCGGCTGGGAGTTTTATCTGGGCTTTATCTGGCTGACCATTGAAAATTGCTGTAATGGGTTGCGTGCGCTCGGTGGAGTATTAGTGGTGTCGATGTAAGACAGATAAATCAATTATTGCAGCCAACTAGTTGCAGCAAGCGCACAAGCAACAGCAACAATCGAGTAACTGAATAACGTAGTTCCGAACGAATCGACTTTGGGCGAAAAAGTGTCGCAGTCAGCATAATTTAAGCCGAAACGAACAAAAGCCAAACAAGCACGTCCTCACATTGAGCTGCGTGGCGAGCAAGTTGGAGAGAGGGGAAGGGTGGTATTTGGTGCGGTGCAAAGGTTTTCTGATGACCGGAACACCGGCAGTTGCAACAAAGCCACATAGATGGCAGCAACTGCATTGAGCAGGCACTGTTACAATTATTGTTGCGCCATCGACTTTTTGCAAATTGTACGAGGCGGGAAGTGCTCGGTAGTCAGGACGTGTGTTCAGGCTGGAAGGGCTATGTGCGTGTGCGAGTATGTGATATGCCACTTGTCTGGCTTCCTGTTGAATGAACATAATTTGGTTTCACTTTTTGTGTGGCAACACAGTTCTACATTCGAATATACTCTGTTTACTTGCCACCAAATTTATGTCTGTGTACGTTTTTTTTATTTTAACGTAAGCAGAATAGTGCGGGTTTGATGCACCCACTTAGCACTGGAACAACATAAGCTATGTGTATAGGTTTTTGCGCTTGTTACTTGATGAACCGAATACTGCGGATATGATTTCGATCAATCACTGGAAAGTCGGCAGAAAACTTTGTATAACCTGGCCTCTGGGATCACTTGTAGGAATGATAAAACAATGCGCAACAGGATATAAAAATTGGAGAAAAAGGGGAAGTGGACATAAATGTGAATTTTTTGCTTCTGTAAAGGCGCTTAGCTTAGTCATTGATAGAAGAGAATTGGGATTTGATAAGTCCTGATAAGTCTATACATTCTTTAGATTAGACTTATGATTGAAATCTATGAGTGGATGATATCAAAAATATGAATAAAAGTCAACGGGGAAAATTCTATAAAAACCATTTGAATAGGAGATTGATATTCACATACATTCTATATGACATGCGTTCTACAGTTATCATAAGAAATTTGTTTGAAAAGCAGGTCGAATATATTTGCAAACCAAATACTGGTTAGACTTGCATAACTTGGTGCTTGAAGTGACAAATTTTGAGAACAAATTCCATTTCCTTGTATATAATCAATTTGTGTATTTCGTGGAACGTAAATAGAAATGTTTGAAAAGTCGATGGAATTAGCTTTCCAAGTCATTACTGTGTTATGGATTCTAAAAGGAAAAAAGTGTGGATTTTGTGGAACCTAATCAAAATGTTTTCGTGAACTTGCTTAATTTAGTGCTCGGTACCAATTACTGTGTGTGAATCCATATTCTTTTACTTTTAAAAAGAAATTGCTGTGTGGATTTTGTGGAACCTAAGCTAAATGTTTTCGCGGACTTACTTAAGTGGATGCTTGAATTGAGCAAATTTTGTTCTTTGTTTATAATCAATTTGTGGATTTTGTTTAACGTAAATACAAATTTTTATAAGGCTAATCGAATTTTTTTTCCAACCAAATATTTTCTGGATACGTATTATATGTAGGTATTACTGTAAACCATTCACATTGGGGATTTTGTGGAACCTACTCGAAATGTTTTCAATTACCAGGAGGAATTTGAGTGCTCAAAGACAGTAAAACGAAAATGAGTTTCTACATTTTTTGTAGAACCAAAACTTTAAATCTCTAAATTTAGAAAAAACGAAGACCAATTTATTTTTTATTTTAGTGAAACCGAATTAGACATTTTCCAAAACAGTATTTTAAAAATTTTCATATTTCAATATTTCTTTCTACACAGCATCAATTTAGCCTCCTTGGGGAAAGCCATATATATGCTTATAAATGTCTACATAGATTTCTTCACATATACACATTACTCTCAAAATACTACAACTACTTTCACTTTTTTGTCAAAAGCCAACCCCACCATAAATACAACACTTGATCCAGTAATATTGCCACCCTTTCATCTTGATCCCAAGAAGCGCTGAAGCACTAAAATAAAAGATAAAGCAAACAGTTCACCCCCACTCCGACTTCCGCCACGCTAATACATACTTACCCACTACTTCAATTACCGTTAGCAGCTAACCCCGATCTAACTTCGGTCGCCTTTGATTTTTCGCCTGCGGCGCTCGTGTCTGCAAGTTCTCGTTCGGCGCTCAACATCAGCGCAAACAAAATTTAATAACCGACATAAAAACTGATGACATGTGAAGAATTGAATTATAGAAACATAAACAACAACAATAGCGAAAGCATTAACAACAAAAACAAAGCCATTTGTGCCACAATTTCTCTATTCGCGAGTGGAATTCTCGCAAAGCTCACAACTTCCTCATTCCCAGGGCTCGGTTGCGTCGTCTTTGCGTTGATAGCTACTCGCGGCGATTACAATGCCGCTTTGTTGTTGTTGCATAAATATTAGTGAATTTTGTTGGAGTTAACCGAAAATCCGGGTTAGTGCGGCGTAACTGTGACATTCGTGTACCCACATCTATTCAATCGTTTGTATAAATGTGTGTGTTTCTGTGTCTTTTATACTATTTGTAGTATTAGTGACTTTAGTACGAAGCGTAGAAAACTATATATGACTATAATGAAATATTTTGAATAAATCTTTATGCTTCATATATATTCAACATTCGAGAAGGATGTCAGTGGTGCCATGAATGACGAAGGAGCAAAGCTTAACCGCATTGCCTTCGCCTTGTTATGACTAAAGGCTTATTTGGTGAAACCAGAATTTATATGCCTTGCTTTACTTGGCATCAGATTCTCATAGTTAAAGTTTAATACCAGCAATATAGCACATATAAATCTTTATTTGTTATAACCGAGATATTTATATATTTATTGGCATAAATACATTAAAATCGTGAAAATAAAAAATTACTACAAGGAATATACTCAAAATTCCGGTCTTTCCAGCTTGGTATTTAAAAGCTTCGAAGTCCGAAATCGCTGGTTTTTCTTCCTTTCAAATATAATTCAGTCCTTTTCTAGACCTTACTCCAGATCTTTTTCATAGAGGCGCAACATTACTGCTGCGGAAGCAACTATTACTTTACAAATCTAGCTAGTTTCTCAGCTAAGCAAGTATTCCGTAGTTTTCTCTTCAAAACTTTTGAAAAAAAAAGTACTCGGTCTTCTTTACATACTCTTCTTTACATATCTCTTAAGAGAATTAGTATTCTTCACTTAGAAAATTCTGTCATTTTATCTGACGATTTCTTTATTTTGGTCACGATCTGCGACGCGAATACTATTTTATATAGACATTATTGAAAAAGTTTTTCCAGTTACGTACTCCAGACCATTTTGAGTTGTTCTTATTTATGTAGCTTCATGGATGAAACATTAGCGGATTTTTTTCTTCTATATTGGTGAGTTTCTCTTACTATTTTTAGGAAACATGTGTCGACAGTGTCCTGACAAAAATAAGAAAAATTACTCCAGGAGGCTTTACAGCTTCCTTTAGTTTTACATATTGATTACTTTTTTTTATCGGGTTCCATACAAACGAATGGAGTATTGCTTAGAAGTTCTTTCAAAAATCTATCAAACGATATTTTCCTAGAACTTAATTGATGAATCCCTAAGATCATAAAACCCTCTCAGTGTGTTTTTATGAGTCTTTCTGCTCGAAAGCCCTTATTTTAACTACTGCGAGCCTTCAGTTATCGCATTTCCGAATATCAGACTTTGAACAATCTTATTGTTTGAGGGGTATAGAGATGGCAAAAGGATTTAAAGACTGCATCAAGTTCTGCCAGAAACTCCTCCATACTTCTGTGGTTACAAATGGTGTATTAAGCTTCCAACAGACCCGGTCTGACCGAAATTTATATCAAAGCAAAGCCTGCGACTTCAGCAGCAATAAAAACATTTAGTAATAACGCAACAAAAACCAATTACAGCTTCAAAAAATGCTCCTGAGCCAATACAAGCTTTCGATAAGTGATGATAAAAATTTGTATTAAACAACGCTTAATCCAATTCTCATATATGAAGAGAGCGCTTCAGCAGTTTCAGAGATGCATATATTGAATGTAAGGTCTTCCATCCCGTTGTCAAGCATCTCTTTTGGCACCTAAAATCGATATCGTTTTTTCAAAATATCCAGGGTACCAGTTTAGCATTGACACAATCCATACCCAGAATATGTTGACTTGTTCCATAAAATATATTGAAACCCGCTGTTTTTTTCTCTAATTTGAATGGAACTTTAAAGCACCGTTCTTAAGCTCTTTCGTGGTTATCTTTCGATGTCTTCACGAACTTCACTGAATGCTTTTTGTCTCTCAAGAACCTTGGGTTTGTGATAAAATAGACTATGCAAACCCTATCTCCAACATTTTAAATCCAAAGTTAACCTAAAGTTTCAAGCGACATCGTTATTAAATTTTTTATTTGCGGGGCGCGCAGTTTAAATGGGTTGTCCGAGTCAAATTTGATCAATATGAGTATCCAAGGCTTAAGAGATATTTTCTTTGAAAATTATTTGCGTTGAGTAATCTGTATTTGTAGATATTAATATTGCTAAAATCTTCTTAATTGAACTTCAACTCACAATAATATTATAAATGGTGATCCATTTCGAAGTTCCCTTATTTTTAAAGAAAAAAAAAAGCAGAAATTCAAAGTTAATGAGCCTTGTTTATCATCTTTGGCATTTATTTTTTGAAGACTATCTGTTTCAAATGGCCTCAAATGGACTATATCTCAGATGGTCCATTAGCTGAGACCAATTTTCGATGACTTGTTAGAGCATTTCGACTGGTAATCGGCGCATGACACACGTGATGTTCGCATAGACTTTAGACTTTACATATCCCCAAAGGAAAAAGTTTAACGGTATGATAACACACGATCTTGGTGGCCAATCGAACTACCCAAAACGTGAAATTATTTGCTCACCGAAGATGTTCTCTCAATAAATCCATGGCTTGATGCGATATGTGGGAAGTGGCGCCGTCTTATTGAAACCAAATATCACCGAGATAACGAGATTCAATTTCAGGCATCAATTAAATGTTAGACACAGTTTCTTGTTCAACGAATGTGTTCAACTGGCGAATATTCCAAAATTACTCAAAGTCTTTAAAACTATTTCGAAATATCATATGATTTTTTGGCCTTCCTAATGTTGCATTTAGAAATGAAAAGCGAACTTTCGCTGAAAAATCGACTAAACTGAAGTTAGAGAATTTCTGGATTCTGGCTCTGGGTCCTTTGAGAGCCTTGATTTTTCATTAGCAGATATTCCTGATGATTTGACTTTCATTTAATGCATGAGCACCTTGATTTCAGCTACAAAGTTCATTCCAATTGAAAGTCCTTCATAACAATCTTATACAAATATTTTGATAGCACACTTGCTCAGATATTAACACATAGCAACAACACACGTATTTCAACCCTGTTACCACGTTGTTACTTCAAATTGTTGCCATATTATTTTAGCATTGCTATTTGATATCCTCTAAGCCCTTTAACTCTATGCATATATATACATATATATATTTATTAGTGTTGTTTTATAGAGTAAATTTTGTGTCTTTCTAGGACGCGGTTTACTAATTTCCAGCTATTTCCAACCACTACCACAAAATACGCGCCTCACATATAGTTCGCTTCATGGCTTGTTATTCTTGTTGTTATTTTCATGCTTGGGTTGCACTCAAAGATTGCATTAAGATAAATTTAACTGAATCAATTTGCTTAATAGCCAATTCGGGGACTGTTTCCATTTCTGCCGTAATTTATTTCAACAACAAATGCCACACTCGCTGGAATTAAGCGCTCACACACACACACAATCACACCAATACATACATATTTATATAGGACGAGCGCGCTCTCTGGCGCGCATATATTTTTCAGTGGATAATAGCGAGGCAGAGATTTTCGGCGACAAATAAATGAGCATTCGCTGCCAATGTAGCCAGCAAACCAACCGTCACCGCTCCTTTGCGACCGCACCCCACCCCCTCAATGAGCACGCGGCAGCACATTTACGCTTACTTTCATTTATCCCACACGCTTACGGTCGCTCATTCGAGAATCATTCATTCACTTAACTCTACGCTATCGCCGCAACGCTATCGCAGGGATAATTTATAAATAAATGTCCTGGTATAACGGTGTATGTATTTGCTCCAGTTTTCCACCAAACACACACACACACATACAGCCACATTCATACATTTAGAACTGTATAGTTAAACCAATATAAAGTGTCTTAATACACTTTTATATTTGGACCATTTCGACGCTCAGCTCCGACCAATATTCGTTTTCATTTAATTTGATGCATATTCATGGCTTTAATTTCATTTTCATGGCGGTCATCATTGTGGCGCGTAAAATGTGCGCTGATGGAATTCCAAATAATCGACCACATTTTGTGGTGGAATTTCTTTAATAAGCAAATATATTTGCAGCGATTACTATTTAAACAATTGTGTGATTTTTTCTTTTGGTGCGCTACAAAGGTACACCTGAAAGAGCCCTCATCGGTAGTCTAAAATCAACCAACTAGTGACTACTTAACCTCAGCCTCAGATTCAGGCTTAACTGTCCCAAAGTTACCTAGTTCGGCGGGGTTACCAAACTCAGACATCGCGGCATAGAGACAGCTCCTTTTCGTGCTGTCAAAAGCTGCTTGAAATCGACGAAGAGGTGATGTGTGTCGATAAATCTATAAACAGTTGGTCTATAGAATTTATTAGTTCATAAGATCCGATGTTGCATAGGATATTCCCTTCTCTAAATCTCTACCAAATATTTTGCATGTCCTCTATTTCGATAATCCCTTGGTTTAAGATGTGTACCGGTGGATCTATGTTTCGTCGACGGTATCGCGTACCTGATCGCCGTTAAGATGATAGGGATTAGATAAGCTGTCATCGACGACAACAGTAGGCCCAAAAGACAGAACATTTCATGCTCTTTCGACGGGGTAGGACCAAAGAGAGAAGGTTGTCGGATGAGTATGGTTAGTTGGGCTTGCAAAGAGGTGGCCAGTGCCATGCGCATACTTATTTCACGCAGGACATACTTATATTAGACATGTCGGGCTCAATTCCGGATAATTAGCAGTTTAAGCCGCTACAGTGTGTCTTCACGCCATACACTGGGAGGGAGGCGGTGAAGGTGTTGATGGCTTCACTGTTAATGGTAGTCAGTGTGTGTCGGAAGTTAGTTATGCCCGAAATCTCGTCGGAGCATTGTTTGATGTCGTCGTTGTAATTGAATAATGACGTCTTGATGCTCTTAGCAAGCGGTTCTGCTCCACGCAGGAGACTTCAGGGATGATATCAGCGAAAACACCCCAGCAGGAACTGCCTGGAGTGAAGTTCTTTATGCTACTCACTCTGCCGCTGTTCGATAGATGGCATCAAGAGCCATCCAGCGTAGTTCGGAGAGTTTCTTCTTCGTTGTTCGTAAAGTTGCTTTTAAACCAGTACGGACTCGACTTCATGGGTCAGGTTTTACGATTAATGTTATTTGGTTTATGGAAGACTCGAAAAAGTCCCTCAAAGACATAATGTACATGAAATTTTAGCTTTTTTATGCGCTGGAAATGTCGGCATTTTCAAGGCTTTTCCAAAATAACATATACGAAATAAAGTTAAGATTATCTTAATTCCATCTAACTTGGACGAAGAACCATCCAAATTTACCTTAATTCTGAATCCATTTTTTTATTGCGAGTTTGCCACATAAGCATATATCCATATTAATATACCCTACGTACACTTCCAAAATCTGACACACTCTTAGCCTTCCATAGGGTTCACAAGCATCCGTATACCTTATACATGTCTGGTATATGCACCCGCACACGACTAACTGCTGGCGAAAGAACTTTTCTAACTACACTCATTCAATTCGTTTCTTCACATTGTCTGCGCATAATTATCCAAATTGAATAATTTCCGTTTGAAGCTTCCGCACATGGAAAATGCACATCTTCGCCCTGGAGTGCGTGCATGTCCTCCGAGTTTTTGGTTGCAGTCTTTCAGCCGACACTCGGCCCACCTTCGCCCAACCATTCAACAGCGCACTCGTTCAAGTCAGTTTAACTTTATTCCAGTACTTCCGCTTACATGCGTCTACGCTCCCCAAATTACGGTTGACGTGGCGACGTGAGGCGGGCACATCCGGCATGCCAAAAGTTAGTTATTCTTTCAACTCATCTGCATAACAATGATGCGCGCGATGTCAACGATGACAAGTCAGCAATGACAAACAAGAGTAAACATGGCTAAGTAAATTCGCATTCATGCTCGCACGCACGCACCCTTACATACATACGTGCGTATACCTCTGTAGAAACATGTTAAGTGCATGATGATGAGCAGGGATCCACTGACTGGCACAGTTATTAAAGTGATGGTGTGTGTTTCTTCAGAAAAGTGTTAATTCAGTAGGAATGAAAAGTTGCCTATTTTTCAACAAGAAGAAATAATAGTATGAACTAAAATGGAACGAAGGGTTCCAAAGGCATATTAGTCCTATATTCGGGTATAGCTTAGATTTTGTGATTGATCTCTGTTCGGACGATCAGTGCGTGAGTTCAAACAAATTCTTCAAAAACATTAAATTCCTATGGATATAGAGAGAGCCGAGCTTTAATCTATCTGAAGTCGATTCTCCTCAACATTTCCATTTCCATGTTCCTTCCAAAATTGGTTCAACCAGATTAAGAAATAGTGCGATACATCTGATAATAAGGCTAAGTCCTCCACAATAGGGTTAGAGGATCATCGAGTACCAGGATCATCGTTATTCTATAAGAGCGAATAAGCATCTCTCTGGAATATTTTGTATATGCCTCTTAGGTATTTACGCTTCCTCTCCAAACTCCGGGCTCCTTTTTTTGCGCCATCTCTCTGGTATACCTTGCATATCCCTCTTACGTCTCTCAGCTCTCAGCTATAGTAGGCATGCGAGAAATTTGAAGTAGTTTGAAGTAATGTTTCTTTTATAGCGGTGGAGCTCTCCCGACTTCCATACTACCTACTTTTGAATTAAACTTTAACTCGTGGTCTCCTATACGCCTAAACCGGGAGTTTCTTAGATTTTCGAAAGTTATTGAAACTGTTAGTAATTAAATAAATTCCAGCTGGTTGTCGATTATAACTATATTCCTTTCTTCAAGAGATGGTCTCGGTTTCCTATCGTTGTTTATTTTGAGAGTCCGTTTATTCATGGTCTGCTCCACAGACACATTCCAAAAATCAGTATTTGAATCCTTCAAAAACTTTGTAAAGTGCATGCATTTTCCGAGCTCGAGTTACCTATCGGAATTACAGTTAAGTAATGAAAAATCTGTTTTCTTCGCTCTCTTTGACGTCGGTCTGTCCGGTTTTTATCATATCTGCAGAGAGAAAATATTTTGGCGAATATTAACCTGTAGAAATATTCTGAGCAATCGGTCAACATACCTCGTACCTGGTCCTGCTGGCCACCAAATTGACCTGACTACATTTGCAAATGTTCGCTGTGGTGACTCAAAGCCAATCCCCCCCAATTCGAATAGAAAAACTTCCCCCTACTTGTCATACTTAGGTCTACATATCATGAATATATAATATTATAGTTTCGTATGTCTGCGAGTGAATAATAAACTTAATGCTGAAGGAGGGTGCATTCACGAGCTTACCAATTTGGCCCTGTTGACAAATGTCTGCATGTATGCATATGCGACCTTTAAGGCAACAGCAATCGGCTTATTTTTCCTGCACGTTTTTGCGTTTTTTTCTGAGCAACTAAGCAAACAAATCAATTTTGCGCCGCCGACCAACAAGTTGGACATTGAGTACGCCTAAGCGGGGTCCCAGTCTTTGGCGGCACTCTTAATATTCGTCACGTTGACTGCCGTGCAACAGTTGCACTCACTAAAAATGAAATGGGGTGACGCGTCGTGTCGTGACCGTCATTTCCGCCACTTGCTGCCGCCAGGTAAACACACATATGTTTGCCTGTATGTGTGTGCGTGGCCGAAGCCATACGTGCAATAAATCGTTCCCATTGCCAGCGTCTCTTGTGAGTGCGTGTGTATATGAACTCATAACGGTTTAGCATGTTGCACGTATACGTCGCCATAAAGAACTGTGCAACAGTCGCATTGACATTGTTGCCTTTCGCTTAAATTCGCACTAAGCCTAATTGGGCATCTTAAGTCTAGGACAAATTACAGGTGACTTTGTATAAGATAACAAATTCAAGTTCACAACGGTGGATTGTTCGAAACATTAGGTTGATTCTGACGAATTTGTCTGGGAGCTAACGTTTATATTTTGACAATTAGCAAGTAAGCAAAGGCCTGATCTCACAAATTGACCAATATTTTCGGTAAAAAGTGCACAATAGGCCCTGGGGTCCACATAATCGGTACCCAATTACTTGAATAGGTTTAGTACTTAGCATTCGGACAGTTTTTGATCATAAGGTAGCACAGGGCGTGGTTGTAGTACGATTTCACTCATTTTCGCGCTGCAGCATAAGAATGTCAGTAGAATGTGTATACTGAATTTGGCTGAAATTAGTCAGATCGGTTTTCACCAAAAAAGCGGCGGAGCCACGCCCATTTGCTTTGGCTGCTATCATACGGCATTTTGAGGACAATTAGGTAGTATAATACTCCTATAAAGGAAGTCAAGGCATTCATGAGGAGCCTTCTTGTAAGAAGTAGTCGGAGACTATTTTGGGCTTATCTCTTAGCCATTAACAAAATTTTTGTTGGTATAAAGCTATCGATTTACTGGAAATACGTTTCTAAATACCATATCAAAGCGCAGTCTTCATTAGCTATAGTGTTAAATTGACTGCAACGACGTAGACAGTATCCTGTATTAAAAAGTATAGAACAAGTAATTATTTAACAACTTCTCCGGAAGAAACAAGGTCAAGAATGAGAGCGAGTATTAAGAAAATCCTTTGTAGGATCTAAAGGATGTTTTTTAGGCAAGTGATTTCAATGAAGAATTTGGTTTCTCCGAGTTTTCATTTTGGAAGCTGATTTATATTAAATTTATTTTGCCACTTTATAATGAATATATCTACTACGGAATAATGTTTGCAAACTGTGCCAATTTATTACCAGAATAACTATGGATCGATTTCGCATCACGATACTCTAGTGGATAATACGCATCCTTAGCAACGTCGTACAATACGCTCCGAAGACGTTGTTAAGCAGACCCAAATGAGTCCACCCTCAATCGTGCATAAGAATTGGTGTTATATTCATCCTCTATCTCTACAGCGAAGTTACCTTGATTGGTAATCGGTGCGAATAGCGAATATAATCTTTTTGTATACTTTTTTGTTGACAGTAGTTGAAGTTGAAGTAGTTGTAGACAATTCGTACGTATGTTTTTAAGACCCAGAAAGCGTGATATTTCCTTGTCAAAGTTTGTCAACTTGGGTAACCAAACTTTCCTTATATCGGTTTACCGATCTTCCCATTCCATATATAATAATAGGTTGTCAAAAAAGTCTTGCGGTATTTTTATTGAACTTTTTTCAATTTTCGATTGTTTATAAAATTTTTTTTACGACTTATGCCCAGCTCTGGACCGATGCTACGGCTGCCACTATGCCAGTCTCTTTGGGCCAATTCAGCTATTTTATCGCAATTTTCGACGACAGGCCTTCCGGAGCGTGGCGCATCTTCGACCACCTCTACACCAGAACGAAAACGGTGAAACCATTGTTGAGCGGTGGAAATGGAAACTGTATTGGGTCCATAAACTGCACAAATTTTATTGGCGGCTTGAGATGCATTTTTGCCTTTATCGTAGTAGTACTGTAAAATATGCCGTATTTTTTCGTTATTTTGCTCCATGTCTACGATGCCAAAACTCACGAACGACTTAAAAGAAACGACAATCAATCAAACACGTGTTAGCGCGTGAAATGAGCTTTCCAAAAAGGTATAGCATGATGCGAAGAATAAAACTAGAACTACGCGCCAACTAGCGAAAATACCGCAAGACTTTTTTGACAACCTAATATATGTATTACTTCGAATAAAGCGCCGGGAATTTGTAATGGTCAATACTAGTTTTATCAATATAGAATTTCGGATGAAGTCCACCTTGACTTTGGCGTATAATTTCTCTCCCTCTAGCTGTGTGAAGAGACAAAATGACACAACTTAGGTGACCTATTGGTTAGTGCATTCCTTGATATGGTAGATCGTCAGAAGTTGATTCCAATCAAAAGAAAGAAACATTTATATGTGGGAAATAAAACGCGAAATAGTGTGGACCAATAATGCTTTTATTATAAAAAATTACACTCTGCATGTGAGAGGGCTTTGAGGAGGTTTTCAGGATCCTTTGTTGAATTGCTTGATTTATTTACGTATCAGTTATGGCTGAAATATGGTGTGAGCCAAGTTTCCAAACTTTGACACACAAAACAAAAGATGCAGAAATAGATTTGCATGGTTTTTAAATGTTGTCCATGACAGTTTATCAAGGTATTCTGAACATAACTATAAAAAATTTGTCCCCCCATCCATTTCAAACACCAGACAGAACTCACAGAATATTCAAATGTTTATAAAAGTTATAAATATTTAAGCTTGTTTTAAATTTCTCTAAGCGTGAAAGCCATAATTCTAAATTACTTTAGAGTAAAATCCCTTCATATGTTCCTGGTAAAGAATTATCTTCCACTGTTACCTAAAAAAAGTTTCGTTTATGTTTCAAAATCAGTATAAAACATCCACAATTATCTCTACATGTGTGCGTATGCTAAGTGCAAATGTCAACGCAAAAGTGACAGTTTCAGTTGACCCGCGCGTCGCGACAGCAACAACGCAAATCCATTATGATTTCATGTGCGGAACCGAATATTAGCAAGGGGTCGATAAAGTTAAGCAGCGAGTGGTGTCCAACTGAAATTCGGTACATGTCGCGAAGGATGGGTGAATGTTAAGTGATTAACGCACAACCAGCACGCGACGCAACAACACCACAAGCACACACACGCACATACTCACACAGATAAGCACAGCTGCCGTAATGGAGAAATTCAGCAATGAAGTGTCAGAGAAGTGACAACTGCTTGTCGCGGACTCCATGCCGAAAATCAAATCAGCGTCAGAGCTGCATCAACACACACACACAATCATACACAGGTGCACGCATATTGACACACGTACAACTGCAAGTGCATGTGCGTTGAAACAAAGCGCATTTGCAATGATTATGCGCCAATTTGAGTAATATTGTCTACGGTAAAAATGGATAAATTTCTGCATTCATCGCCTAAACGGTGTTGCATGCTAAATTTGACACATATGTATGCAGGCATTCATGTACACATCAGCCGTTGTATAAATTTGTATGTATGTGTGTGTGTGTGTCTGTTACGCCGCGGCAGTTGAGGTAATTTGATTTTGGTGCGTCCCCTGGCGATGGCAGCAATTAAAAGTAAGCGAAAAGCACAGCGCAACTTTGCCTGTGTAGGGATATGTTGGTGTTTGTGTTACTTTATACCCTACACCGCAATTGATATACTCAATGTGAAGTTTTTCGAAAAGTGTTGGTTCCTTGGTGGGGAATAAGGAACATCCGGCCTTTGTATTACAAAAAAGAGAACGAACGTCCCTAGGCGGAACAAAAGAGAAGCACAGATTATCACAACTATAGGACACTTTTAAATAGTAATGTGGTCTAGCCAGACCACACTCACTTCTGAAATCTCAAATTTTCTGAAGAAACCAATACAATATACGGGAAAATATTTGAAGAATTGTCCTAGGGTGGACCGATATCCGAGAATCTACATACTATGTGGAAAATTCTAAATGATTATTGAACTACTTGAGAATTACTTGAAGACTTTTCTGACTAAAGTTGTCTGATTAGTAGAGATGACTCCGAAATCCTGAATTTCTTAAGAGAACAATAAAATATATAGTAAATCACCCCTAGAAGGGACGGATATTCGAGAATCTACAAATAATGAAGAATTCAAAATAATTATAGAACTACTTGAAGACTCTTCTGAGTACTAAAGGAGTTTAATGAGGGGAGGGGACTACAAACCCTCAAGCTTACAGAAAAGATAACAATATATTGTATGGAAAAACGCCCCAAGAATGGACAAATATCTGAAATTTTAACAAAACTATAATACTCCCCTTAGCAACTTTGTTGCGAGAGTATAAAAATATTGTTTGACTGAAGTTTGATCATTCGAACATAGGAATCACAAACCTCTTACGGATGGAAATGGTTTACGGCGAAATCTAACTGTATCTGTCCTCTTCATCAGAATTCTCATGAAGATTTAATAATGATTCAGAGCTAAGGATGAAATTTTGGATACCAGAATGAATCATAGATTAAACCATGGAGAAAGAAATAGTCAAGAGTCAAGTTAAGAAAAATCTGTACTGGCCTACAAATTTTACTAAGATATAATAATAATGAACACGTGAGGCTGGAGATGTCAGAACAAAGTTGATACGCAAAGGCTTGGGCATAAAATATTAACTTATGTAGGTATACTGGTAAATCGCCAATACTTCACGAGAAGAAAAGAGAATACTACAGAAGAGTTTCCCCGATATAAAAAAAAGGCAACCAGAGAATTTTTAGTGCTGCTAAAAGCACGGATGGACTCAGGCAATTGCAAAATAAAGTACGGAATGATTTGTGGAATGAATAAGGTTACTCACCAAGACTTACTAATAGTTATCATCGATAAGTAGAGAGACCGTGTTACCATCATGAACTTGCTAAAAACTTTGACGAACGGCGATACGGGAAAGTTTCAGTTGTGTATAGGAACCGCAAACAAATTGTGAGCTCATCCTAATTCATCTAAATCATCCGAGAGAAAACGAGTCGACGGTGAATCAAGGTAGTTTTTTGATCTTTCCACCTGTAGAGGGTTGATTTCGTTCATAAAACTCTCAAGGGCCCATGAAGACTGAATTGTTCTCCATAATAAGAACGATGTGCAAATGAATAATATTTGTAAACTCTTGATCCACAAATTCTTCAAATGTAAAACAAATAGTAAGGTGGTAAGAGAGAGTGGGAGAGAGAGAGAGAAAGAAAGAGAGAGAAAAAGATATTGGATCGAATTCATTAGCTTTACAGAACATACTTCACCAAACTCGTAAAGGACATACATATTATATATGCCCATGCCGACACCACACTGACCGTCGTCGTCGTTTTACGAAATTAAAAAAAAATCAATGTCCGCGATGCAGTCAATTTTACATACATACCCTTATGTACATATACAAACACACTCACACATAGAACCAAGCAGATTGTCAAGGTCTAAAAGGCAGTGTAAAAAAAAAAACAATTCAGCGTTCGAACAGTTTGATTTGTGGATTATCATCAACCAGTGGTTAGGCACAGTTAACTTTTGCCACATTGCCCCCCCTTCCCTCGTTTGTCAATGTGGCAGCTGTCATTGCAGTCATTGCGCCACGTGACAACGACGACAACATTGCCAATCACTTTAAACGCTTTATGCACTTTACTATGACTGTGCGCCTGTGTATGTGTAGAGGGGGTGTGAGGGCGAAGGTAACCAATAAGGCTACCGTTACTATGTGATGCTTTGTGATTACACTGCCAAAGGTATGGTGCCATTTCGACTAGAGAAGAGGAAAAAAAAACACAACACTTTTAATTTATAACCCCACTTCTGGCCTTTGGCTTTGTCAAAATGACGGTCGGTAAAAATAAATATGTTTGGACTTTTATTCTTCTTATGAACTTATGCTATTAAAGTAATTTTGGAAAACCTATTTGAAAGAATTTTTGTGAAGAATTGCTAGGAAATTTGGAAATTAGCGTTAGAATAAATACTTAAAATTATTTGGCTTTTAAACCCTTCACACACCCTGATGCAATCGATAAATATGATCTTAATTTTATGCACTAGACAATATTTGCTATATTGATTGTTTTAGAGCTGTAATATCTCTCAAAAGACTAGACATTCCTGCTTCGGGTACTCATGCACGAATTTTCTCTTAACGCCATGAGAACAATTTCCATTCTTTCATATAGGCGACCCGGCATTTAGTGGTTTTCTTGACATCCATTGGTTAGCATATACCTTGAACGGAATTTATGTTAACTTTAGTCTTCAGGAGAATAAAAACAACCACTTGAACGAAGCCACCTTATTAATTCAATTACTGGAAAAAAGTTCGGATCTGGATAATATTGAAAGTACGATCGGCTCCCCCGATCTACAATTCTATTTTTGCCTACTACAAACCTGGCAAACATTTCAACGAAGACCTGAATGTGGCACAGAGGCTAAACTATGCTTTTTATTTCAGACTTGGTCCTTGGAGAAATACACTCCAATTTTTTGTGAAGTTTCGATTTCAATTATTTTTTTCGATTGGCCGTTACACCCTTTTTTGAGCAAAAATGCTTCAGATAGCATATGTAGTAATGGACGAAACTCTCTTACAACATTTGATGACATTGAAACCTATTTCAAAGAGTTGGAGTGTTTACACAGGTTTATTTAAGATTGAAAAGTTTTTTTGCTACGAATTATTCTTCACTACTTTAATACGAGGGAAATCTCAGATAATAGTCGTCATATTTTACGCTTACTTGGAAGATTAAAAACGTTCAGTGCGATCAGAAAAGTTTAAGGATGAGAAGCTGGAAGCACTATTCGATGAATATTGTTGCCAAACATAGGACCGATTCTTAAGTAGTCACTCAAGCAGCTATTTTAAAACACCTAAAAGCAGCTTGACACATTCCAAAGAAGAAAGTTTGATCCCATTTGAATTTTGCTTATATATTAAACGATATACTCATGTACCGTATAAACTTAACTAAAAGTTTGAGTGTCTTTATATAAAAGGTGACCCATTTCGAGATAACCTACTTTTTTAAGAAAAAACACAGAAACTTTGAATTTAATGAGGAATATTTATTATACTTCGAAAGACGGGCGAATGACACGAGTAATATTTTATTCCAAGGCCTAAATCGAAGAGGGAATGCCCGAAAAGACTATAGACTTTACATGTCCCCATAGGAGGAAGTCAAACGGTTTGATATCACACGATCTTGGTAGCCAACCGAAGTGTTCTCTCAATAAGTCATGTTCATGGGAATCATTTTAGAAGAAATATGGACCGATCATTCCACTGGTTTACAAACCACACCAAATCATTGCTTTTTCTGGATGAAACGATAGCTCTTGAATCTCTTCAGGTTGCTCTTTGTCCCAAATGCGGCAATTTTGTTTGTTTACATACCCAATGAACCAGAAATGGTCTTTATCGCGGAAAAAAGTGGCTCGAGAACGTCGAATCTTCTTGGAACTTTTGAAGAGTCTATCAATTGAGCCAGAAATGGACCGCGTCGCTGAATAAAATCTGGCTCGAAAACATAGGACCTTCTTCGAACTTTTCAAGAGTCTATAGAGCGAAGCGATGTCGCTTGGGAAGATCGGACGGCTTCAGTTCTTGAATAAGCGGTATTTTGTACGCCTTCAATTTAAGGTGTCGACTTGCAATGCGCCTAGCTGTACCAAGCGTCAGTCCGAGTTGCTACGCAAGGCGCTGAATCGACTTTCCATGGTCTTCGTATACAAATTGCATAATTGATTGATAACAATGCACCACTAAAAATATTGTTGTTGTAATCGTCGCTTTACTTTTTGTGATATTCTTTGCTTTACTACTTTCCCAGCCCTTGCAATTTGTACAAATTAATCACTTAAATCAATTTGTGGGTTAGGCAATGAAAGATAGCCAGAGCTATGGGACTATATCAATTATTCAAATACAATACTCGTCTCTGTTTACATATAATGCCCCCCGCACTTAGTTGGACCATATGCGATCCATCCAAACCAAAAAGCTTTCATAATTGCCGTGCAAATAATCCGCAATTTTTCCTCTTTGACTGCTGGCTTTGCGCGGCAGCAAAAGACGCAAATGCGAGGGACAAAAAAAAGAACTGGACACAAAAATACCGTTTACCTTGAGCACGGAGCATCGATTTTGTCGGCAATCAAAACAAACAAATTGTCAGGTGCTTTTAGCTGTCGGGCAAGTGCCACCATCGGGGCGATGCGGGAAGATGAGAGCCAATATAAGTGTCTGCAAATGGCCGGAAGCTGTGGCGGAAGATGTTGTAGCCTCGCCACAGCGCAGCAAGTATTTTTGCGCTTATTTTATTAGCACACACATACATACTTATATGAATGTTTCTAAGTGTTTGTATTGTTGGCTGTAAGCGTTTGTTGTAATGTGTTGCACGACTTCTGGCCTCGCTGTGGCGCCTTCTAGTCCATTGGCAATATGTAACATTCATTGGTGGTACATCAAAGCACATTTAGCCGCACGAAGCCAACGGCGACTACGACTACGACGACACTGTGGCCCTAAAGTTTGTTTTGCTGCGGTGTTGTTTTAGTTTGCCAACTGCCACCGAAAGTAAACACGCATCAATGCTTACCTACAAACTTTTGCGAAACACAAACACATATATTCCATGCATGTATGTGTGTGTGTGTGTGTGTTATTAGTCTCTTAGACGGTCACAGTGTCTTCTGCACTCGGCAGCGGCTGTGTGTGTCTTATCCATTGGGTGCAGTAAAAGTGGAAATATGAAAGCAAAACACTTGTGGCATTCAACATAACCCTGAAACGGTTGCAAACTTACACAACGATAAACAAAATACAGTAAGCATACAGTGTATGTGTATGTAAGTAACCATGCCAGTGTGTATGTGTGTGTGTGTGTGGTACATGACCAACGTGACCTCTGTTGACCGGCGACATGGGCGTTTTAGACGCACAAACGCACATACAGACAAACTTCTGCATGTGTCGTCTAAATATATAAATATATATGTGTGTGTGTGTTTGTGTGACCAAAATATGTATGCATGTATGTATGTTTGCCTCTCTCAATTACATATACTGGCGTGTAAACAAGCCGAAAGTCAACTGTCGTATGGGCCGTGATCGATATGCTCACGAGCGGTGACATTGCTGACACCTCACCCCACCTCACCGCAATTCACCTTTCGAGTCGCCCACTTTCATTTACCTGTTGTTTGGTTTGCTGCTGGTGGCTTAACTTTCTTTTATTGTTCTTGGTTTCCTGCAAATTGCCGTCTGACATTCACTTTCCGGTAAATCGCGGCTTACCGTTTGCCATCGTCGTCGTTACCCCGACTCAGCTCATTCGTTTTTTTTTTTTTTTTTTTTTTTTTTTTGTTTTTTTTTTTTTTTTTTTTTTTTTTTTTTTTTTTTACCGTCACCATCTCTCGTTGTTGCTATTTGTGGCATTTGTATCTAATTCAAGGCACGTTTCGCACGTTTTGACGCGTTCACTGCAAATGAAATGCAATAAGCCGCAAACGTTGCGCCGCCAACAACGCCGTGACACGCCAATCGCTAGCGACAGTGCGTAAAAAATAGCCAATTATTTTTTTGCAAACAACGAAGTAACAGCAAATGTATGTGGCAAATATGGGCTGAGCGACAGTGGCTCACGCAGATGTTTGAAGGTGGAGATTTTCTCATATTTCATCAGGCAGCAGATATTCAAATATTGTTAGATTGATTGATGTTTATTACCATTTTTTGTTTGCTGGACTCTTTTTAGATCTCTTGAGTTGCAAAAAGATGTTGTTTACATCCAAAAAAAAGCAGCATGCGCAACTTATCTCGCTCAGGTACATATCTGTCAGTGGCTAAGTTGATTAGCTCGAAAGAGGTAGGAATATTTTTTGCTATAGTGGAATTTTAAGGGACAATTGAAGGCTTATCCTCTTCAATGGATGGTTTAAGCGCCAGCACGATGAAATTTAACCTGAAAACACATATGTGTGAGATGGACAGGTTTATCTGAGATGAATCGACAGACAAGATAAGGTCCCAGGAATTTATAGTGTTAGTCCTATGAAATTTTTGGAGCAGTGGTTAAACCACCCGCCGCATTACTCAATCCGGTATCAGCCAATAACCAAACTGATAAGGTCGATAGAGGACTGATTTTGAAGACACAGTTTGCTGTACTAAACAAAAATTTTAACGACTGTTGACTATTTATACTGCTGGATGGAAGGTTCAAAAGCTTACTCCGTGAAGTGTGTGAGCTAATTTATATTTTTGAAACTTGTGAAGAAGAGATTCTCGAAATCAAGGTCTTGTTGGGATTCATATAATATGCTCTCTCAGAGGCAGTACGCCTACTAAAGTTTGCATTGAAGACGATGTCATGGGCCATCGATTCACTTCCTCACGAAATATCCGTCGCGTTTTACTTGCATTGATCTCTCCTATATTTTGGCGTATTTCTAGAAGATTACTAAAATCGGCGGATACTAATTTGATATTCATGCTTGATTTTTCTATAAACTATTGAGAGTTGAGAGCATTAATATTTCCTCAGACAAGCCTAGCGATAGGATTTTAATATTACTTCCCCTTACAACCGAATTACCGGATAAATAAGAACTCAGCGCATAACCTCATGCTACATTTAAGATGAGTTAAGATGTCCCATGGAGCCATCTTAAAAGATATATCTCTTCAATATAGACACAAGTTCGGTTTTAGTCAGAAAGAACTCAGTAACGATCCGTTCCTCAATGTAGGTTAAGCGGAGTCCCTATTTGCCCGTTTAGAATACAGAACTGTCTTCGAATGATACCAAAACTACCTCGCAGATGAAAAGTACAGATATATCTGAGCTATAAGCCTTCAAATAAAAACCAGATCTAGCTGTGCTGTCCGTCCATCTGCAGGGAATTACAACCTTCTGGTTGACTTCGGGAATAACAGCTCATTTATCATATAATTCCACGTCCTATTTCTCGGTACTGTTGAGGAACTTCGATCGATACCAAAATTCAACTTTGAGAGAGACACTATTATTAGTATGAAGTTGAGGTC
Organism: Bactrocera latifrons; assembly: GCF_001853355.1. Classification (NCBI taxonomy): domain Eukaryota; kingdom Metazoa; phylum Arthropoda; class Insecta; order Diptera; family Tephritidae; genus Bactrocera; species Bactrocera latifrons. Next base: position 280,122 of record NW_017534453.1, read on the forward strand.
ACACAAAACAGATACTTTCATAATATCCCATCCGTTTCTTATCCTAAGACAGCTTCTTTTCTAGGCAAGTTAAAAATAAAAATACAATTTCAAAATTTTTCCTACAAAACTTTTAACTTCCCTCATGATTTCTTGAAAAAGTTTCCACTGTGCACAGCAACAAACTAGGCTCTCACCTTTATGCAAAAGCCGACGAATATACTCAACGATGAATGTACGCAAGTATGTTGCAAACCGGCGGAAATAGCACAAAAGCATTTGATTTCACTTGTTTTCTTTTTTCTTTTGCTTTATTTTGGTGTGTTGCTTAGACTTTGTTGCTATTTTCTATATTTGTGACCTCCTGTTGATTCACCTTAGAAACGCTGCCTGGTGATGAGTACTTGGGTCATGTTTGTTCAATGCTCGTATTGAATATACTGTGTGTGTGTGTGTGATCTGTGGGTTGGCGGTGTCTCGTAGCAATGCGTGCTACGGTATATCAAAATTTCTAAATATTCACACATACACACACACCCACACTCAAGTTGTCGTGCGGTGTCTGTGAGTTAGCAAACCTCAAAGCATATAATACAATATGCCACGTTTTCAAGTTATTTTCTTTCCCTTTTATGAAACCTTTCAATCCCATTGAATGCAAATTCGGAAGACATACATGCGAATATATTTAAATCCAACCTTTTCGTATTCAAAGCGAACGCACGAAAATAGTGCGTAATTTTATATTTTTTTTTAGTTTGGCAAATGTTAGATTCAGTTCAACGCTAGAAGATAATCAAAATATGCATCGCTGATTTAATTAAGGTAGAGTATTTCCAGCTAACTGAAATACACATTATTAAGCTCAGAGAGAGAGAGAGAGAGAAAGATCTAAATAGTTACAGATATTTTTAATTAACGCCATACTTTTCTAAGTCCACGATAAGTTGTAAACTAGAGCTTGTCTATCCTTTCCCTGCAGGCCTCTCTGGTACAGAATTGTACTCTTTGAGGCTTCAAGAATGCCTTACACAGACCACGTATTCGGGTATCAACGCGCACGGAAAAAAATATTTCTTAGAATGTATCTTCGATGCATCAATCATAGATCATGTCTTCTTTTCATTCACTTCTTTCAGTTTGCTACCGATTTGTCTTCGTATTTGCGTACTCTTTCGGAAAACTACGAGTATCTATTTCTTTTTTCAACTCCACGCTCTACACATGATACATATATATTTGATCCTAGCCAAGCTGTTTAGCTTAGAAATCAGGTTAAAAATTTCCGGCACTGATAGAGAAGGAGGGATGGAGTCATGTGTAGAAGTTCACCCAAGTGAGGAAAGTTCTCTGACCGCCATTCACATGAGAGTGGCCAGAGACGTTTCTTTTACATATGGCTCAAGCAGCTCACGACTTCCGGGGTTAAGATTTTTAAGCAATAACAATAAATCATGCTTTCTTATGACAAAAAATTAATATTTCATTAATTTCATATAAAAACTCACAACTCTGAATTCAATACAACTTTTATAGTACACATTTCTAGTCTTCCGAAATCAAACTCAAAGGAACCCTACCTAATTTTAGATTAGACTTTAAGGCAATATTACGATACATCGATTTGCGTTTTCCGTTTCATCATTCAGGTCTCAAGAGTTAGCTTTCAATGCGTTCATAATTTCGCCACCCGTTTGAACCCCAGCCACTAGGTCTCCACTCTAACAATTGTGTGTTCCCCATATAGTTTTTAAAAACTTAAGTTTGTTTTATGAGCTGTTCCGAAAGTTGGCTTTTAAGAGTGACATTACTGCGATAAAATCATCAAGATTCCAGTTGTATGTATGTATGTTTGTGAGCTCATTACTTCAAAGGGAATATGGTTTTGACCTATATATTTTTAAGCGCTATTTACTGAAGATAGCTGAATCCTCGCACAAAGAAGAGAACATTTAAAGAATTAATTTATTCGGGACCTACAGCAGTGATTGGCAGTCTTCCCCCCTCTCGCTTCCTTCAGATGACTTTGTACAAAACATGATATGAAGCCTTCTTGTGGGTGTATCTGACTCTGGTGCATTTAAACGCAGCGTAAAATAGTCACAATCCATAACTTTCGAGCCAAGACGGCTTGCTCTATATATAGTTTACTTACTTAATAGTTTCTAAGATTCGTATGGCTGGCATTCCATCACCTACTTTTGACATCGTTCACTCAACTAACCAAAACCACTAGCACTGCTTTTGCTGTTATTGTACCCAACAATCCATTGGTAACTAATACAATTGTGATTACTGTCACCACCAACCAAGCCAGAGATAAAAGAGGGATATCATGCCGCGCGTAAGAGGATATTCAATCATAAAAAATAATGCACTTAGTGAAGATGAAGGACGACGGGTATGTGTGGCGGCAGCCGAATTTAGCTGTCAATCAAAGGTCAGTTAACTAGTTCAAGATGGCGTCAGAAAAATATCGCCCAACTTTAAGTGCAAAATGAAAAAGGCAACAGCACCGATTGCTTTCCTTTTCTGTTTTTGTTGGTGAGCGTGCAGATCTCTCGAAACTTAAGCAATTCACGCCGAAAACATGCATGCCACCCACAAGGGAGACGAACGTTTCACCACCGCCGGAGCGAGCGAGTGGAACTAAAGCAGGCCAAGCAGCAGCAGCAGCTAGCGACAGCGCCGTGATGAGGCGAGGTGGAACGCCAGCGAGGCTGTAGGCGTGTGTGCGTCTGTCAGAAACACGCCCAAATCGCCATAAATCTTTGTCTTCCATATAGTTTTGCGGCGCATACGGAGCAAACGAGAAAACCTGGTCGCCATGGTGGCAGCCGCCACTGTTGGCAGCGCCGACTACACGGCTGACTGACGCTGTAGCGTTGGCTCTACACTTGCCTGTCTCAAAACAAAAAAAAACAAAAAAACTTTCACAATACATATCTACAATTATTTGTATATATGTATGTGTGTGTGTGTGTGTGTGTGTGTGTGTGTGTGAAGGTATGTAGTCAGGCTAGTAATGAATGCGGATGGTACGAACACTTTATAGTTTTCATAATAAATCATTACTCTGCAATTGAATACACACATGCACGAACAGAAGAACGTTTAAGGAAACCCCTTGCGAATACACATAGCCAACATACACACACATACATATATAGGTAACTACGGAGTTCTACGACGACCTCGCGTTTGCCCTCGTCTCCCGTCCGCTTGGAAAACAAAAGCATCGTCGTCGGCGCCTCCTCCTCCGCAGGCTATGGGCACCTTTGCCAAAACGTCAGGCGTTCGGTCCAACCTGCAAGTCAGCGAAAACTTTTTGGCAATGACTCTTCGATTTTGCTTCTTAACTTTTCATCGAACTTTTCGGTCTTCCGTGCGTATATGTGTCGGTTTGTTTTTTCCTTCGCTTTCGTTTTTGCAGCTTTTGTTTTTGTTGGTGTTTGCCTACTGTTTTTACACGCCACGACTGTGCCTTCTTCGGTGGTAGCCTCCGTTTGTGTGGCACGTTTGCTCGTTGCCCGAATGCCGAGCGGCCGAAAATCGGTGCTCAGGCAAGTGGAAGGCGATCCAATGAATCATATTTTTGACCTGCAAGTCATATTGATTGAATTTTAGATGCGATTAGAAGATGACTTAAATATTTAAGTGAATGCTAGAAAGGCAAGTCAAAGTGGACATAAATAAAGTTGTGTATTTCGACAGAGGGCGTGCAGGACCCTCTAGAACCTTATTATTTGAGCTACGAAAGGCAGCTGGGTGTGCTCCTGCAAGCTATCTCCTACGTCTTCGCCTAGCCCAAATATTTCTGAACTGTTGCATTGCAGGGGATTAACTTTCGAACCTGTGGGCATAGTAACCTAAATAGCTGTAACTGATAGTTGGTTAGTTGATGTATTACTGGCCATGATGCTAAATAGCTTAGGGCTTTGTGTGGCTTGTTCATTTACAGAAAGGTCTCAAAGTCATTTATTGCAGCATTTAGAATATTTCTCTGCTTGCGTCCAGTATTTAAGGTTATTCGCAAGCATAAAGCTATTTACGGCTATCATTGTTTCAATTTCAGATTTATATCGAATCTTTATCTGTACTCCACCGGCGTGCCTCTTTATATGTAGAAGATTAAAAAGTAGTCGTACCATAAAATATGCAATGGGGATCTATCCTCATTTTTCAATATCTCCTAGAAATTTATGGATCGCATGATCGTGACGCTTCGAGGACGACGTATTGACAGGATTTTGTACGCCTCTTAACCTTTTGCAGTAGCGGCAAATACGAGGGCTGTTATATATATTTCTGGCCTAATAATGAAAATAGGAATATTTATCAACGAAAATGGCTTTATTGTTTTTCCGTATCGGTTATTCTTTAGGCGGATGGTCTTGAATATTGAACAGTTGTCTACTTTTCAGTGAGCCCTTAATCCGGACTGTTGTTATGTTATACCATCTATAGATATCTACACTGGAAACTCCTCAGCGAAATCGGCGGAGCGGCTAGCAGGTGATTCGGCAAGCACCCTTTTTTCTATTAGAAAAGAATATTCAGGGTAAACTTAGAAAAAGACGGTTGGTGCAAAGGTGTGTTGGCATCTATTCTGATGGCTCGAAAATAAAGGACGCGGTTGGTGGGGGGATATACTGTCCAGAGTTAAGTACAAGGTAGCTTTTTAAGATGCTGTACTACTGAAGTATATATCAAGCGAAGATCTTTGCTATTGGTAAATCCGCGGAGCTAGCTTCTAATATATCGACAAGCAACTCCACAGTTAACATTAACGCGATCAGCTAAGCAGTAATCAGGGCAGTAACCTCGTTTCACAAATCGGCCAGAAGTGTCAGGTCTGGGTGTCAGGTCACAAAGGCATCGGTGACAATAAGATAGGGGACGAATTTTCAAGTTTCATATACAGCTGTCATCCCATCGTCATTGCCAAATCCATACATTGTATATACGATAATTTTAACAATAGCATGGCAAGGAAATTTAAAATTCGACGAAATGATCTATCGGTATGCAAAACTCCAAAAGTCATGTGCAAAGCGGTAGAACAAAGAAACACAAAGTTTCTACTCACTTTTGACGGAAGGAACATTATTGGAATACTCACTGGTCACAGTCTGGTGGCGGTATACTACTGGAGAATCTGTTCATTGCAGGAGCAAGCCGCCATGGAAACCATGGCTCATCTCTTGTGTACTAGTCCTAATACTTGCACTTGCAAGACAACGCTTTAAACACAGTATGAAATCCACTTCAAACGCAGCCATCTTGAAGAATGACTACTTCCCTTGAACCACATAACGACACTCCATCTGACGTCACCAAGATCCTTCTGGTCTATGCATGGCTTATAAGTGTACGAGATTGATGTAACTAACCTAAAGCAGTGAACGCATATCTAATTACAATTAACCGACGTAACACAATGAAAATATTTGGCCCCAATATTCTTTTTAAGACATGGATCTACGTAGCCATGTTTCGCACCAGAAAAAATTTTGTTAGACAAAAGTGTTTAGAATTATAAAAGCTGCACTTTTTGTCTATAAAGTCGACTATATGACCCTAGTCATTCATGGCCACATGAAAGTAAATTACATACTAAAATAGGACTTGGTATGTAATGACATCATCAATCTCCCGTGTGAATATTTATAATGGACAGTAGTTAAATCCAAATGTATACCACAAAGTCCTTACTCTATTAAGGACAAGAACCTCAAAAAAATTATACCTATAATTTTCGAAAATCGGCCTGTTAGCACTGGACAGACAACACGGAACCTCAAAAGATAGACGATAAATATTTACTAGATTACATTTCCTTACCTTTTTCGAAAAAAAAAAAAATAGGTGTTAACAAAAAGACACTGGTTAAGGGTTAGATTTGGTTTAATCTAATTAATTTCTACCTCCGAAACTCAACCAACCGTACGTGAAAAGATTTACTTTTTTACAAATCGGGCTTAATTTTGTGAAATGATATCACTAATCACATAATCATATATTTTACGAGCCGAGTTTTAAGCCGCCTAGTGAACGAAAAGTTGGCTGAACAATAAACATGGAAATAAGAAAAACAGAATTTCCATAGATTTGGTAAGGTTAGGAATAGACCGATATTTGTGAGGCCATAATAGCCACAATAGCCACTTGGACAGCAAGCGTCGCTTGTCCCTTGCTATACCCAGAATTTGTAGGCATAGATCAAAAGGATCGTCACATATCGCCCTTCGCCTTTTTATTTAGTCGGCTAATATTATATGCTATAGTTTGAAAAGTTGCGAACTCCAGAGCGAGATAGTGTCCAGTTGAAAGACTTTTCGTTGCGGCGATGTGATCCTTGCTAAGAACTGTTAGTTGAACAGGCCCCATACGTTCCACTCTGGACCAGAAAGATTTCGCAAGCGCACATGCTGCTGATCAACGCTAGTTGATTTCGCATAAATCTAACGTCAAAACACATTAGGTCAGAGGAACACCGGCTAGTTCCCATGTACTCAGGCTCATGATGAGATTTAGTGCAAGGTGTTTTTTGATAACACTCTGTCGTTGAGCTGTAAAGCTGTATAGCATCTGTTCTATCGGCGTTAAAGCATACCTCCCTGAAAGAACCTGCAATTGGTGTAGTAGTTCTGCTACTTCTTTGATTGCTATTACTTCTACTTGAATGACATTACAGTCGCCTGGCAGATTGAATAATGTGTTGATTGAGAGCTCCTGAAAGATGACTCTAACGCCAAAGTTCCCTTAGTGCTTCGATTCTGACGTGGAAAGTCTCACAATGTCTCCCATCCAACGCCTCCGTCCAATCCACAAATGCAGTCGAAGTGAGTGAGTATTTTGGAACCTCCCTCTTTTGGATGTTCGACATTTTGGAGTTCCGGGGGGCTGAGAGAAACCTTCTCACCATACCGGAAGTATTTTCTTAAATAAAAATAATTATCAGCTAAATGTATGCTACAAAAAAGTTAGAAACATTTAAAAATCTCCAGAGTACATAGCTGCGAGATTGAGTTAGGCCCATTCTTGTAGTCAAGGATCTCCTCATTAGACGACAAATGAGATTATGGAGCGAATCACAACTAAATAATGATCTCCTTCTATATTTAAAGCTGATTTCGGCCATTTGGCGCTTGGGAACCTCTGAATAAGATATTGCTGCCGAAAAAACGTTTTCCAAATCTATTTCAATATTACGGATTTTTTGACGTGCAAATGCCTAAAGTATCAAATATTTCGCCATTAAACGATTTCTATAATCTGCGTTATATCAAAAAAAGTTTGTGCTCGACAGTCATTAGCAGTCATTAAGGCAAAACCGAAAAACTCCAAATCTCAGTCATTATAGGAAGAAATTATGTGTAATACACATACTCCAGACAGTCGCACGGAGCGACTCAAGCACATCACTTTTCATACACTTCCTTTTGGGGGCACATTTAATGGGTTCATAAGTGAAATTAAGAAACTTCACGAGAAGAGCAACGCCATTTTTAATAACTGCCGGCAAAGTCGATAAACGGTTGCGCTTATAAACTCATATTTATATATGTATATGTGCGTGTGAGTACGTGTGTGTGCAGGAGTGAATGCTGTCCCATCAATGCGAAAGTGAACACTCATTAACAGGTGGAAATTGACACACGCACATGAGTTGTATGCACCATGTGCGCTATCCCTCCATGTTTGTATGGGTGAGTGTTAGCGGTGTGTGAGTATTTATGTTTGTGTGAATGTGTTTATGTTTACGTGTATTTATACGAGAATAGGTTTGCTTCCATTTGTGTGTGTGTGCGCATGTTAGTCAGCAAGTGCGGCAATTTTTGGGGCTGCAACCGCCAGGCCGGCCGAGACCTGTCTCTTATACACATCTAGATGTGTATAAGAGACAGGAATAGGTTTGCTTCCATTTGTGTGTGTGTGCGCATGTTAGTCAGCAAGTGCGGCAATTTTTGGGGCTGCAACCGCCAGGCCGGCCGAGACCGAGACCGAGACAATGCGCAAAAATCTGAAAATAAAATAAATGTTCTGTTAATTTACGATAATGTTTATTGCCAACACATGACAGACAGGTAACGTGCGTCCACGGTCGCTACACGCCCCAAACCCCCCTCCAAAAAGCTTCAATCTCAAGCGCTCCTTCCATGCAACGTTGACGTCCCCGCTCATTTGTTTGGATGAGTGTGAGAATGCATGTAGATATATACATATATATGTGTGTAAGTGTACAAAGGTGTGTGTGCGGCATATCAAACGAAAACGTTAACGAGCTGCCGTGTGGCACACGCACTGTTGCCGCCACGCAACAAAAACATTAATAAAATGTCCAACAACAACAACGCAAACCATTTTTTGATGGTTGTTACGATGTTTTTTCTACTTTCTCCATTTTCGAAATGAAGAGTATACCTCCAGAAAACCCCAAAAAATAAAACAACAACAACAACAGTACACGAAGTCAAACTAAGTATAATTTTCATAACGAGCACACCGCAAAGCGCTGGTGGCGCCAATCGGCATTGGGTAAAGAGCACTAAAAATATCATAAGTCACAAAACAAAAAAAAAAAAAAAAAAAAAAAAAAAAAAAAAAAAAAAAAAAAAAAAAAAAAAAAAAAAAAAAAAAAAAAAGTAAAATAGCAGAAGCTTGCGGAGACATTTGCCTAGCGGAACTTGCAATGAGTGAGACAACGCCGGAAATAGCAACAGCTACTCTGACTTGAGCGTGCAGCAGCGTGAAGGTAAAGGCAGGGAGGCAGACAGACAAACGTGAGAATGTCACTCAACCAATTCATCAACAACAATAGCAGCGGAGGATTTAAAGAGCACTATGCTTTGTTCCAAAAAGCTGAAAGCTATATGTATGTGTGTGTGTGTGTAGAAGCGAAGAAAAAAAGTGGCAGCTTAAAGGTAAGAAACAATGCCGAGATGCCAAGAAAAATGAAGAGCGTCAAACACGAGCCAACCGTAAACCGAAAATATAAAAAAGGTGAAAATAAAAAACGACTTTCTGTTTGTATGTGGTAGGCATATCTAATGTCATGCTACGCTTCCATTTTGCAACATCAAATCTGGCTCCGTGTCGCCTGTTGTTCTGCCTTGCTGGCATTTCCGAATTTTTGCTTTTGTTTTGCTTTATAGATAGGTAATTATCTTGGCAGCTGATGTGTTGGGGGGAAGGCAAAAAGGACATAAAATATTTTATGGGCTGAAAAAGTCAAACCGTGATTAGAGCAGTACGCAGTAGGGAAGAGTTGCTGCATTTGGGTAAAACCATTTTTGAAGTCGCTGCAAAAATCCAAAAATTTCATCATTCTTTACACACCGTATTTACCAATCATTGAAGACTCTTCATTTCAGATATTATCACAAATAAACCAAATTTTTATTTAGAACCCTCTTAAAAGAGTTTTTGTTGTCTAACTATATATGTTTCTATGTACTTTTAAAGCTTTTCCCAAAGATAAAGAATCTCGAAGTCTAAATGTATTAAGTTAGAAAGATCAGTGTTTCATAAGTTCAATAATGGCCATAGCCATCACCATCCATCATCATGGATGCGTTCTTTGTCGATTGTCTGCTATCTTTATCCATTGTCCAGTGAGAATTTCATGACAATTCATCGATTAAAAGTAAAGTTACTGCATTTAATTCCAATTAAAGATATATCCACCAATTTTATTTAAGTGTATCACACTCAGAGGAGGTCGTAACTATGGCAGGGTCGACATAATAGTTCTAAAACCAAAGTAGGATCATGCAAAAGCTTTCAAGAAACAGGCAGCCTAGAGATTAGCTGGTTTCGATATGATCAAATAGAGAAGTAGGTGTCAGATTAATTGATTTCATGGGGTATGCAAAGTGGTGGTTACATTTATGCGGGAACTCGTTTTAGAGGAAGAAATGGATTGGTTATATATCGGAGTCGATTCCGGATGTGTAGGGCTTATTTTTCCGCAGTTTCCAGAAAGGGTCACCCTAATTTCGCGACACAAATCGATATCTTCTTCTGCTATGGGAGTTGCTTTGGCCCTCATGACGCCATTCACTGAGAGGAAAGGTTTTAATAGCTTCACAGAGATTTGGCTGGTTTCGTCTTATCTTTTCCCCAGGTACTTTCGGCTGGGTTTAGTGTGTTGTTAGCAAACGAAATTTTAATTAATAAATACCACTATTAAGATCCAATATTTATTTTTGTTGGCCAGTTCGAGGCCAGTATTGCGGGAGCATTTACATATAAAGTAATTGAAATCCCCTCGTGAAATGGTTCTTCGTTTTCAGCACGATCACAGGTTCATTGTCTACTTTGGCCTTCTCATTATATGTATTGGAGAGATCCGACATCCAACGATGAAAAATGCTTCGGTGGACTCCACCAGCCGGGCATTTCTCAGTTATCCCTACAGAACCTACAAATTACATATCAGAAAGATTAAAACTGACATAACAATCAATTGATTCTACTTCAAGTAATTCCCAATATGTATGTGTAAATACATATCCGTTATATTTATGTAATGACATGTCGATATTGTTAAGTACCGTAGGCACTTAGCGTCCAAAATAATGTTAGAGAATGAAGCGCGCACAGCCCAAGAAAAAAATCCAACAATTACATATTCCATTCTTAACTCACATACATAAATACTATTTACAGACACATACACGAACTAACTTACAATATATGACCGTGTATGTGTGCTCATTGAATGGAGCTCCGAAGTTGGTAGCTGTGATGCTTTCAGACACAAAATAAATACATTAAAATAGCAATCGAAATTTTATGCAAGCAAAAGTCAAATTAACATTACATTTTACACACACGCACACAAACACATACTTTCACACACACACACTCACACTCACGCACTCTCAATCGAACACTTAGTAACACATACGCTAAGGACAGACCTAAAGGACGAGACTTGATTGCATTCAAGTGCGCTCTCTGAGTACACGAGCATGAGTGTGTGTGCGCGTGTATTTGTGTTGGAATGATGACTCGGCCGCATTGTTTGAGTTTTATTGAACCGAGTTCAGCTAAACACAAACGAATTGAACTGTTACCACCACCAAAGCGAAATGAAATGAAATGTGGGTGGCTGAGCAAAGTGCTTACCAAGCTGCAAACATACATATGAATGAGTGCCTGTGTGTGTGTCGGCAAATCCCAAAGTGGGTGTGCATTCATTACGTATCCCGCATTTGGCTGTAGGCATGTCTGAGCTTATACAATCGGCATTTAGCTGCTTCATGCTATGACATGCTCGGCTCGCTGGATTAGTAGCAAGCGAGTCGAATAGTCACCGGAGTCGCGTAGTTTGATGAGCAACAATAGTGTGGCGCGGAGATGGAGATAAGCGGACGCAGAGATAGTGAGCTGGGTGTGGGTGGTGTTCGTACACGAGCATACATATGTCGAAGAAAACGCGCTTCACCTTCGGCATTGTGCCGCCAGCTATCTCCATTGAGTGGCAGGCGACCAAGCGATGTCTATCGTTCACCCTCCGTACATAACTAAATACATTGTTCGTTTGCTAGCGTTTGCGTCTGTGGACTTTGTGTTGGAAATTAGAAGCTATCGATGGCACATTAAATGCTTATGACGGCAGTCAATGAATGTTCAAATCATTTCCAAACTTTCGTTTACAGTGAAATGAGCAGAAATGCAACGCGTCAGCTCGAGCTCGGTCTGTGGAGCGAGCCTTTAGGGTCTATATAAATGGGTTGGTATGGGTTGAGGGGTGCTCGAAATGAGTTGAAGAAAATTTTGACTGTGGTAATGACATATTGAAATTTTTTTCTGTAGATATTACCATTAAGCAAATTTACAATTCACATAGCGAAACCAAAGCTTTATTTCACTCTATCTGATACCAGTGGCAACTCTATCTCAAAACATCTTATGGTTGACCTTTTTACAGAAAATCTTAGTCAATATGTACTTTACATATTAATTAAATGATATCCCTTAACCACCATACACCTAATAGAACAATTTTTATACTCTCGCAACAAAGTTGCTAAAGAGAGTATTATAGTATATATATAAAGATATTAAAATGAAATTTGGCACAAAGGATCGCACTAGGGAGGGGCATATTTGGACGTA